>NC_135216.1:27905833-27935833 GCF_052324685.1 Brachyhypopomus gauderio
AACCTTTACCCTAATTTGAACCAGAGCCCTAAAACTCTCGAGATTCGGACATTACAATGATGTATTATGTGCTGTGAATGTCGAGGCTATTGCAAGCAATGGTCTTCTCTAACGTTTTGACAGTTGTCGTTTTTATTAATGTGAATATAGTTGGACCATAGCGTTATTATATACCATCTTGACTGCACGGCTGTGTACAAGGCATATTCCAGGTTACTATTTGTTTGTTTCATTATTTATTAATAATACTGAGTGAATTAGCACACACACACACACACACACACACACACACACACACACACACATATATATATATATATATATATATATATATATATATATATATATATATATATATATATATATATATATATATATAATACTGAGTGAATTAACACATATAATATATGAAGAGTGAGAGAGTGAGACAAAGAGAAAGTCCATCTCTGTATAATTGATAAATGCATTAATGAAGCTTGTAATGATGAATTTAATCAATACGCAAGGGAATGCAAACCCTGAGCCGGCTCGAACCAGACTCTCAAATATATTATCTATCAAAAAACTGTCACTGCTTCTCTTCCAAGATGGAGTGGGTTGGGCTTCCCGCTTTTCCCACAAGGAACTTCAACGTCATCGTGCCCATATTTGGACTCCAAACTTCCTGCGGAGGCTCCGCGCGTGTAGCGCTGTCTGAAGACACTGACCATAACAACGTTGTTTTAACACAGTTTATTGGTTCAGTTTATTGTGCATTTCGACAGTTTTAACTCAGCTGATTCAGCACTGCACAACGCCAAGTTTAGTTATTCCAACACCAGCCCGTGGATGTCAGATGTCCGAGAGTACTGAATTAAATAAACAGTGAAAGGTCATTCCTGTTTTAAAGAGGAATCCGTGAAGAGATCGGTCTCCCGTCTTTTTAGTTTTGCACTACAGACTATAAGCGGGGACATTTGTATGTACAGTGGCGTATCATTTAGACTTTAGGGGGACACTGATCACACTGCCTAACCAAACACATTATGTGAGAAATGTGAGCAGAAAGTATTGGGAACCATATCACCAATTAACGCCTACATGTGTGTATAATCGCGGGTTAATTAGCCTCAGCAGCATAAGTAGCACTTAAAGCAAGACCGAAATATTCTCAATACCTGGAGAAAGTTTTTTGTTTTTTTAAATACTGTAGCAAAAAAACCGTCCTACGTACCTTTATTGCATAAACGGATAAACAAAAACAAACGGGCCAAATAGTTCAGACGATTCGATCAGCAAAACTGTAAATATTTAATTCGGGTGTTATAAATAGTGAATATATAATTGGCGATGTCCGCATTATTATAGGGTCCGTGGCGTCGTCTCTTACCCCGGGGCTTGTTTACAGACCCTGTAGTTCCCGGCAATAACGTCATAGCGCGTCACAATCGGGGCGTGGTCATCGAATCGATGCCGGAATTTCAACCAATCAGCGGCGTTCTAGCGGCCGGCTCGTGTCGCCGTGTGTATAAAAGCGAATGTGGCGGTGTTGAGGACGAGCCCACATGAACGCTGGCGTTTGATATAAAACCAACATCTACTGCCAACACGTCTGACTTCGTTTTTATATCGGTGTTGTACTGACATCAGACTCACAGAGGGATTTGGGAGACTGTCTGGACATCGTGTGGTTCGAGGTGTTACTGGACTCAACTGTGTCCTGCTCTTCTGTACTGGGACGTTTCTGTCATATGATCGCTGCGTATTAAGACGAGGACCAACGTTGATCTACATGTCCACAAAAATGGAACAGCCGTTTTACCACGACGACTCTTTTCTGCTGGGCTACGGCCACTCGGACGCCACCCTGCACGACTACAAACTTCAGAAGCAGGCTATGGACCTGAACCTGGCGGAACCGTTTCGGAACCTCAAGGCTGACCTGTACCAGGCTGTCAGCGCGGACGTGGGATCCCTCAAGCTGGCGTCTCCAGAACTAGAGAGACTCATCATCCAGAACAGTAACGGTGTGCTCACAAGCCCGACCCCGGGACAGTATCTCTACGGCCGGGGCATCACCGACGAGCAGGAGGGTTTTGCGGAAGGCTTCGTGAAAGCGCTGGACGAGTTGCATAAAATGAACCAGCCCCCGCCCAACGTGTCTATTGGAGCCGGAGGAATGACGACGTGCTCGGCGGCTGCCTCCGTATTCGGCCCCTCCCTGCAAGCCGAGACTCCCATCTACACGACACTCAACGCTTACTGTCCGACACCCAGCGTCTCCTCTTCCGCATCCAGCTACCCCTCCGCCACAATCGGCTACCTGCCGCCGCACGTACAGCAGAACCAGCACCAGGAACCATCGACGATCCCTTTCCAGAACCCCCTAACCGCGGCCGCCGGGATCAACCCGCAGCGCTTCGTGGCTCTGAAGGAAGAACCGCAGACGGTACCAGACATGCACAACAGCGACGGCTCGCCGCCCATGTCACCCATCGACATGGAGACCCAGGAGAAGATCAAGGCGGAGCGCAAGAGGCTAAGAAACCGCCTGGCCGCCACCAAGTGCCGGAGGCGCAAGCTGGAGCGTATCGCCCGACTGGAGGACCGAGTCAAAGTTCTGAAGTCGGACAACGCGGGGCTGTCCAACACCGCCTCGGTTTTGCGGGAACAGGTGGCCCAGCTGAAACAGAAGGTGCTCAGACACGTAAGCAGCGGCTGTCAGCTCATGCTGACGAGCAAGATGGAGGCTTTCTGAACCCAGCCGAACCGGACCGGCCTATTCACTAATGTTGTCGGAGGTGCAAAAAAATAATAAAAAAAACACTGGAAGATTGTTTGACATTCATGTTCGTAACATCTGAACGGCACAGGGCCACAACAATACTGAACTGCAGGAGGTTTTCAAATGGTACTTCCGCTTACTGGGCGCCGTGGTAGAGGCATGAGAAATAGCGCTGCGACCCACACAGAACTGGTTCAGAGGTACAAACTGGAGGCAGTGAGCAGGCCAGTAGCGACCTCCATGTCCATAACGTTGTTCTCGTTATGATCAAAGGGAGATTTGTGTGTTAGGGGCCTGTTACGTAAATGCATCTGATATTGTCATGCAATACGGCTGTCCTAAATGTGTAAATTATTATTGTTTTCGGTCAGGTTGATCCTGACTCTTGTTAACAATGTCTCATGTTTACAATTTCTTTTTTTTTATTTGTGCGATGTTTATTTAAGTAAAAACATTTGAAATATATTCGACCTGTTCGTGTTTTGTGTTCTTGAGACCTTGTGCTGACTGAAATGAACTTCCGCATATTACGTAACCCAAATACCGTTTAGGTTCACTGTTCCTTGAAGTAATACAGTAATACCACTCTTCTCGCCCTTTTCCGTAATGATTCCATAGTTTGTCTTAACTGCACGACTGTGAAGAGTTATTACCCCCCCCCCCCTCCACCCCCCGGTTATGCGGTGCGTTTGTTTCCGACATTATCCGCGTCCTGCGCTGATCTACGACCAGGTTCAGCGCCTTTACGCGCCTAGCGTTTGGGCGTCAGGTCTTTCCTACCTACGTAAGACGACATGTCCATATATGGTTATTTTTGGGCTTCATACGTCACTAGGTCGTCTTTCTGAGAACCCCCGCCCACACGGAGGCGTCCGGTACACTCCGGTACTGCGAAACCGACGTCTGTAGCACCAGAGAACGGAGAGGTGGGTTTGTAAGGTCACGACCACGTTAGTTTTCTCTTCTCCATTATCTCCCCATGGTCAGAGGAAGATGCACGAAAGACAGTTTGGTGTTTTGCAAAGGTCACTGTGGAGATCACTGAAGTGAAGTTTAGTTATTTATTAGTAATAACAACCCAATTAACCTGGGTTATTTTGGATCCACCTTGGAAATATGAGCTACAAACTCTCTTCAAATACCAATAACCAACCCAGATAATAAACATGACAGTTCATGGTGGTCTAAGTCTGATCCGTTTTACGTTGTGGCACAGACCTGAACTTAGTCCCATCATACCATCAGGATTTATTGAGGACTAGACCTCGTGACCTGAATACAAAGGTCAATTTTATGTTATAATTTGATTTTCTTCATTCTCAAGAGATAATGTTTCTGACTGGTGTTTCTCACAATTTAAACAAAGTGCTTGTGACGGAAGGAGGGATTTAACTGTTTTAGACTCAAAGTCCCCACCACACAAACGGGATTATTACTCAGGTTCATTAGTGGCGCTTTGTGAGAGGAAGCAAACAGAGCCTACTCACATTTTAGTTAAAAATAAACACTGCAATCAAATCATGTGTTATTTTATAATTAATCCATAACTTGCACATGCCTAATTTTAGAAAATGCTGTTTTACTATTTCGTCCCAGTAAGGTAATTGGAGATTAACAAATAACCACGCTAGTTCCAACTGGGTGGAGTGGGCAGTGTTTCTGGGGGTGTTGGATGGAGCCGGTGTCATTTGGCAAATGCAACGTTACTTTGGGCTTAGGTGACATAAATAGTCTCCATTAGTAGACTATTAATTCGCGCCTTCCCCAAATCCTCACTGTGGCCCTCATCTGAGTTTCATCATGTCCATTTTAGAGTTATTCACTGGTTTATGAGATTTGCCGTTTAATTTATTACGTTACCTCAATAATTATTACGCTATGAAATTTTACCAAATGCCCCTGAGATAAGCGAAACGACATTAGACCCAAATCACTCGTAACCGAAAAAAACGTGAGTTAATAAAACGTGTTTTGTGTTGCAGCCCACTGGAAAACACTACAAGGGTTTTCCGCAGATGGAGCGTGTTTTAGGCGTGACCTGTCTGGGGGGGGCTCGGTTGTAGGGCTACAGGAGGCAGCTTACACCGCTGGAGTGCATGCTGCTGGTGGGGGGGACGCGGTTGCTGGATACGGTGCACAGCGCCGTTAACTGCACGTGGAGGGAAATGACGGCACCGTTTGGAATGTCAGAAACGGAGGCGGCGACGCGCGTGGGCGTCGTGCTGCTCACGTGACAAAAGGAATGTCTAGGGGTGCGATGCCGCGTCCTAACCATTAACAGAGACGCGTCAACTTTAAAATATGCCCGACGTCCCCTTTTCGAACGTGTCCACATTCAGAGAGGCCTGATCTGGGGTTTCAACCGGCGCGTTAAAAGCAGAGTAGGTGTACGGGGGGGGATGTGTGGCATGCCAGTCTATTGACCGGGGAGCGGGGATTTTCCAAGCACTGACTCTGCCCACACAGTGCGCGCTGTCCATCTGGGTTCTGCTGTGTTAACATGGCAGCCTGCATCAGGTTTCTGACACATGAATAAAAAAAAAAGCCCACTTCAGAAGTTCACCGAGGAGGTGCGACGTGTGTGCACGCACTGTTTTGAAGAAGGTGGACTAGCCCACCGCGTTTGATGGCGAGGACCTCAGAGCCTCCTCTACTTTCCATTAGCACCTATGTTCAGTTTGATTTCCTGTGGAAAACTTTCACACTCCCACTTAACGATTCTGTTTTCTCCACATTGCTGTATTTTGTACGTTTCTTTTTTTGTTTTTGTAAATTGCCTACAACTGTCTCCAGTGTAGTAAGAAGGGAAAAAGGTCAAAGTTAATAAAAAAAAACCCCTCACTTCCTGTAGGCTTATAAATCAGTAAGATCTACTGCACTGTCACCTCCTGTGTGAGATACATCAGAATAATTTTACCTCCTAGAAAAGCCGGACTACGAGTCTTTATGAAGAGGATCCAGCTTCTAACTGTTCCTCATGGAGCTGGAACTGGATCACACAGCCTGGTCATTACAACAAGACTGATGTTCACACAGAGGAACTGAATTCTTAACCATGATGACAACACACACACACACACACACACACACACACACACACACACACACACACACACACACACACACACACACACACACACACACACACACACACACACACACACATGGTTATTCCACTAGTAATGACGATGGTGGTGGGCATGATTTCTCCTCTCACTGTTTTGCATTCAGCTCATCTCTGTTATCCTCTCCACTCACCTCCCTCACACTCTCCATCCCACCTCCTGCTTTCCTCTCTGACTCTCTCTCTCTCTCTCCCTCTTTCTCTGTCTCTGTCTCTCTCTCTCCCTCCCTCTCTATCTTCCACCCACACTCTCCCATCCCCCTCTCTCTCCCTCTCCCCCTCTCCCTCCCTCTATGTTGACACTTCTCTCCCTCTCTCTCTCTCTCTCTCTCTCTCTCTCTCTCTCCCTCCCTCTCTCTTTCTCTCTTCTTGCCTCATCCTCCCATCAGACTTTTAAACTTGTGAAATTGAAGATTTGAAGCTCAGATCAGATTCAAAGCCACCAGCAGCAGAAGGGCTGAATGTGGAGATACCAACTCTCAGCATGTACACTAACCCCCAGCACGTACACTAACCCCCAGCACGTACACTAACCCCCAGCATGTACAATAACCCCCAGCATGTACACTAACCCCCAGCACGTACACTAACCCCCAGCATGTACACTAACCCCCAGCATGTACACTAACCCCCAGCACGTACACTAACCCCCAGCACGTACACTAACTCTCAGCATGTACACTAACCCCCAGCACGTACACTAACCCCCAGCACGTACACTAACTCTCAGCACGTACACTAACCCCCAGCACGTACACTGACCCCCAGCACGTACACTAAACCCCAGCACATACACTGACCCCCAGCACGTACACTAACCCCCAGCACGTACACTGTCCCCCAGCATATACACTAACTCTCAGCATGTACACTAACCCCCAGCATGTACACTAACCCCAGCACGTACACTAACCCCCAGCATGTACACTAACTCTCAGCATGTACACTAACCCCCAGCATGTACACTGACCCCCAGCATGTACACTAACTCTCAGCATGTACACTAACCCCCAGCACGTACACTAACCCCCAGCATGTACACTAACCTCCAGCATGTACACTGACCCCCAGCATGTACACTGACTCTCAGCATGTACACTAACCCCCAGCACGTACACTAACCCCCAGCACGTACACTAACCCCCAGCACGTACACTAACCCCCAGCATGTACACTAACCCCCAGCACGTACACTAACCCCCAGCATGTACACTAACTCTCAGCATGTACACTAACCCCCAGCACGTACACTAACCCCCAGCACGTACACTAACCCCCAGCATGTACACTGACCCCCAGCATGTACACTGACTCTCAGCATGTACACTAACCCCCAGCACGTACACTAACCCCCAGCACGTACACTAACCCCCAGCATGTACACTAACTCTCAGCATGTACACTAACCCCCAGCATGTACACTGACCCCCAGCATGTACACTAACCCCCAGCACGTACACTAACCCCCAGCACGTACACTAGCCCCCAGCATGTACACCATAATCACTATCGAACCGCAATCACTACTGAAGCATCCCACACAGGTGAACTGGTAATTAATTTAACTATATGAAATTAAATGTGTGTTGATTACCCCCTTCGTCTTGTTTATTAATGTTTATTAATTGTTATGTTGTTTATTAACATAAGGCAAAACACATCAACTGAAAACTCAGTATATACATACATACATATATACTGAGTTTTCTATTGATGTGTTTTGCCTTATGTATGAGTATGTGTTCCTAGTGGTCAGTAATATCAGTGCCCAATGTCTTCTCAGCTCTATACTTTTTCATCACATCAAGGCATATATCTGATTCTGATTTTGACAACCCAACTTAAATTCGACATTACAAACGGGCTAGTCTAGTAATTATAACCTAAGTCTGTGAATTGATTATCTTATTTATTGATTCGCCGTTATTTATATCACAGTTGCTGTTGCAATGACCTCTTATTAGCAGACAATTTTAGGATTTCTATGACAAATGAGCTGCGCAGACCTCAAGTAGGTGTGATTTAAGAGGCTTTTACGTGTTTTTAAAACCTACATTCTTCTCGAAATCAGAACACGAATTCTTATAAATATTATAGATCCCAATGGTCGGTTTTACTGTCGTGTAAATACTAAACACTAGCATTTGATGAAACATGAGTTGCACTTTGCATTTAAACGCGTGTGTCCCTGAAAAATGGTTAGGATGCATTAAAATAAGCCAATAGCTCCATCTAGCGGCACATTTAGGAACCTGCATGATAAAAATCGTTTATAGTCAGAAATCTTAACTACACAAGAAAAGGCTTCACATTAAAGTTATTAATGTTGCGGTTGGTAATAACCTTGTGCTTGTACTGAACGGTGTATAAGTGTCTATGGAAAGTAAAATCTTGTCTAGGTTGTGGAATATGGTAAATATGGTTGAATGTGGTAAAATCCCTGGTAAAGTAAGACTGTATAAATTCAGTCTTGCATGTGTCCAGTTTATGTCATGATTTCTTCTTAACACACTGTTGTATTAACTTGGTATGTATTGCTCATTGTCGAAACGAGTTAGCTGTTTTTTTTATTTTATGAAAGCCACAGAGCTAAACACGTGTATGGTACATCTTAGCCTTGTAATGGCTCAGTCGTATGTTCAGAAATATAAAGCAAAAGGTCAAAGGGCAACTTATGTTGTCTTTGCAAACATGGAATACTATATTAATCCAGCCCTCTTTAAAATGAAAGGCTATAGAGACTGTAAAAGCATGTAATGTAAAACTCCTGTGTAGTGTCGTTTGAAGCCCTTTGAGGGTTTCATATGTGTACACTGTTACATGTATATTGATGGTGTGATCTGTATTACCTTTTGAATTAAAAACACTGCTGATTTGGAAATAATGGAACATATTGATCATTTCAAATGTTTTCTTTTGCTTATTGATTTTTAAATGTTGACTCAGTACATGGTCTAAGTACTGCATGAGGGGAGTATATGGAAAAGCACTAGTTCTCACAGAATTTAGACCACACACACACACACACACACACACACACACACACACACACACACACACACACACACACACACACACACACACACACACAACAAACATAGGTGAAGAAACAGGAGGTGTTTGGCTTCATCTCCCAGTAAATATTAGAACACTTTTTCTCTCTACATCTCCCAGTAAGGATGAGGGCGCTCTTGTCTCTATGTTACTAAATAACTGAATACTTTACATCACAAACAACAGAAACGAGTTAAATGATGTCATAATATATGCTGTCATAAGTTTCATTACTTCAAACATGTTTTACTCTTAGAGCTCAAGAAGTTAGCTTGCTTTGCTGCAGCTGAGAACAGGCGAACACATGAGAACTGGTGACATGTCTTACAGACAAGGTCACACACAGGTCAGTGGTCATCACGCTGGGGAGGGCAGGACACTAGTCCAGAAACTGACATCCCACAGTCCTTTGCATTTAAGCTTAAATTCCATCCAGTTCTATAGTTCTATAAGATATTCTCCTCTTGTGTTTAGTCAGTCTGCTGATGTGATATTTTACACATTAGAAACACAGTGTTTAATCAGGGATCAAGTGGATTAAAAACACAGTGTTTAATCAGGGATCAAGTGCATTAGAAACACGGTGTTTAATCAGGGATCACGTGGATTAGAAACACAGTGTTTATCAGGGATCAAGTGGATTAGAAACACAGTGTTTAATCAGGGATCAAGTGGATTAGAAACACAGTGTTTATCAGGGATCAAGTGGATTAGAAACACAGTGTTTAATCAGGGATCACATGGATTAGAAACACAGTGTTTATCAGGGATCAAGTGGATTAGAAACACGGTGTTTAATCAGGGATCAAGTGGATTAGAAACACAGTGTTTATCAGGGATCAAGTGGATTAGAAACACAGTGTTTAATCAGGGATCAAGTGGATCTGTCACATGCTGGTGTTGTCACAGCCAAGCAGCCTCCCTTTGCACTTGGTCTCCTGCACCTGTGCAAGTCCAGAATCCAGCGTCCAGGGTCCTGTGTCCAGGGTCCAGACACAGCTGAGACTCAGCAGCACCATCAAGAGCTGCGTCACAGGAGGAATCAATACTGACGGAGACACAGCAGCACAGACAGACAAAACAACACAGACTGTGATACAGCAGCACAAAGACACAACAGACAGATTAGACAGCAGCACAAAAACACAACACAGATGGAGACAGACAGAGACACAACACAGACAGACACAGCAGCACAGACAGAGACACAACACAGACAGACACAGCAGCACAGACAGACAAAACAACACAGACTATGATACAGCAGCACAAAGACACATGGAGACACATGGACAGATGGAGACACAGACAAGAGACACAGCAACACAGACTAACCACACAACACAGATGGAGACACAGACACACAGCAACACAGACTAACCACACAACACAGATGGAGACACAGACAAGAGACACAGCAACACAGACTAACCACACAACACAGATGGAGACACAGACACAGCAACACAGACTAACCACACAACACAGATGGAGCACAGACAGTTTCTGCTTGTCCTCCCTGCTGTGTTGTCCTCTCTTCTACAGTATGATGTGGTTATACTGTACATTATATTTCTGGGTGACATAGAGGCTTCAGCTCTACGTTTCAAACACTTGGACATGTGCGGAGACAGTAACGCAATATTTACGAGACGTCATTACAAGATTTAGTGACTGAACGGGGATGGGCAAAGACGTGGTGTAGGCTGTAGGAGTAGGCGGTAGGTGTAGGTTGGTGGTGTAGGCTGTAGGTGTAGGCTGTAGGTGTAGGTTGGTGGTGTATGTTGGTGGTGTAGGTTGGTGGTGTAGGCTGTAGGTGTAGGTTGGTGGTGTAGGCTGTAGGTGTATGTTGGTGGTGTAGGCTGTATGTGTAGGCTGTAGGTGTAGGTTGTAGGTGTAGGCTGTAGGTGTAGGTTGGTGGTGTAGGCTGTAGGTGTAGGTTGGTGGTGTAGGCTGTAGGTGTAGGTTGGTGATGTAGGCTGTAGGTGTAGGTTGGTGGTGTAGGCTGTAGGTGTATGTTGGTGATGTAGGCTGTAGGTGTATGTTGGTGATGTAGGCTGTAGGTGTAGGTTGGTGGTGTAGGCTGTAGGTGTATGTTGGTGGTGTAGGTTGGTGATGTAGGCTGTAGGTGTATGTTGGTGATGTAGGCTGTAGGTGTATGTTGGTGATGTAGGCTGTAGGTGTAGGTTGGTGGTGTAGGCTGTAGGTGTATGTTGGTGGTGTAGGTTGGTGATGTAGGCTGTAGGTGTATGTTGGTGATGTAGGCTGTAGGTGTAGGTTGGTGGTGTAGGCTGTAGGTGTATGTTGGTGATGTAGGCTGTAGGTGTATTTTGGTGATGTAGGCTGTAGGTGTAGGTTGGTGGTGTAGGCTGTAGGTGTATGTTGGTGATGTAGGCTGTAGGTGTATGTTGGTGATGTAGGCTGTAGGTGTAGGTTGGTGGTGTAAGCTGTAGGTGTATGTTGGTGGTGTAGGCTGTAGGTGTATGTTGGTGGTGTAGGCTGTAGGTGTAGGTTGGTGGTGTAGGCTGTAGGTGTAGGTTGGTGATGTAGGCTGTAGGTGTAGTTTGGTGATGTAGTCTCTAGGTGTAGGCTGTAGGTGTAGGTTGGTGGTGTAGGCTGTAGGTGTATGTTGGTGGTGTAGGCTGTAGGTGTAGGTTGGTGATGTAGGCTGTAGGTGTAGGTTGGTGGTGTAGGCTGTAGGTGTATGTTGGTGATGTAGGCTGTAGGTGTATGTTGGTGATGTAGGCTGTAGGTGAATGTTGGTGGTGTAGGCTGTAGCTGTAGGTTGGTGGTGTAGGTTGGTGATGTAGGCTGTAGGTGTAGTTTGGTGATGTAGTCTCTAGGTGTAGGCTGTAGGTGTAGGTTGGTGGTGTAGGCTGTAGGTGTATGTTGGTGATGTAGGCTGTAGGTGTAGGTTGGTGGTGTAGGCTGTAGGTGTAGGCTGTAGGTGTAGGTTGATGATGTAGGCTGTAGGTGTAGGTTGGTGGTGTAGGCTGTAGGTGTAGGTTGGTGGTGTAAGCTGTAGGTGTATGTTGGTGGTGTAGGCTGTAGGTGTAGGTTGGTGGTGTAAGCTGTAGGTGTATGTTGGTGGTGTAGGCTGTAGGTGTATGTTGGTGATGTAGGCTGTAGGTGTATGTTGGTGGTGTAGGCTGTAGGTGTATGTTGGTGGTGTAGGCTGTAGGTGTATGTTGGTGGTGTAGGCTGTAGGTGTATGTTGGTGATGTAGGCTGTAGGTGTATGTTGGTGGTGTAGGCTGTAGGTGTATGTTGGTGGTGTAGGCTGTAGGTGTATGTTGGTGATGTAGGCTGTAGGTGTATGTTGGTGGTGTAGGCTGTAGGTGTAGGTTGGTGGTGTAGGCTGTAGGTGTATGTTGGTGGTGTAGGCTGTAGGTGTAGGTTGGTGGTGTAAGCTGTAGGTGTATGTTGGTGGTGTAGGCTGTAGGTGTAGGTTGGTGGTGTAAGCTGGAGGTGTATGTTGGTGGTGTAGGCTGTAGGTGTATGTTGGTGGTGTAGGCTGTAGGTGTATGTTGGTGGTGTAGGCTCTGTTCCTACACTGTTGTGTGTGGGGATGGGACTGTGATCTAGTTGTGTTGGGTCAATGCTCACTACTGCTACACTTACAGAAACACGGTCATCCCACACATACTAGTGAGCACTACATGCTCTGTTTGGGTGGAGGTGCTGTTATATAATTCAGGTGGAGATACTACACTAGTCTGATACTACACTAAACTCTGAAGAGCCACCTGATGTTCAGCTACTGGGAGATATGGTGTAGTTATGAGCACAGTTACAGTTAGTTATGGATTAACTCACAGTTACAGTTATGGGTACAATCATGGATACAGTTTTGGTACAGTTATAGAGTTAAAGTTACAGGTACAGTTTGTATATATGACCTAAATGAATTACTGCTAGACCGGATGCGGAGAACAGCTGTTGTAATATAGTGATATGCATATTTCTAGAAGACCAAATCCACACTGTGTTCTAGAACATTGCTGTGTTCCGTTTCAGGAGCGTTGGCGATTGTGGAGCCTCTTCTGGAATGACTGGTGATTCTAGAAGCCGCTGGCGCTGCCCTCGGTGTCGGGGCCCGGGAGCGAGCGTTTGCGCAGCACCGCGTTGTCGTTACTCCTCCAGGCCTGTGGGGGCGCTGCAGACGTGTGTGTGCAGGGCGCACGGTACTGCGGCAGGCCGTGCTTGGTGGTGTCGAGCTCTTCCGGGTTGTCTCTCTGGGCTCTCAGGGCAGCTATGACCTCTTGGTCCGAGGGACTAAGTGTCAGGCAGCCGCAACCCTGACCTTCGACCCCGTCTACCTCACCAGCTTCATCCTCCACCGTCATAAAGGCGTCGCCCCAAAGACTCTCACAGAGGTCTCGCCCATGCTGGTACATCTACACATTAAACACACACACACACACACACACACACACACACACACACACACACACACACACACACACACACACACACACACACACACACACACACATTACTTTATGTTATTACATGTTACCTTCATGATCCATCACACATAATGAAGTATGAGGCACAGACAAAAGGCTCTTTGGGTTTTACTGAGAGATATATGAGTGGGTATAGAAGCGGTGCTGAAGCGTCTGAGGGCGTAGCAGCATTATGGAGGGTGGAGTGATGCTCCGTCCTGAAGCGTCTGAGGGCGTAGCAGCATTATGGAGGGTGGAGTGATGCTCCGTCCTGAAGCGTCTGAGGGCGTAGCAGCATTATGGAGGGTGGAGTGATGCTCCGTCCTGAAGCGTCTGAGGGCGTAGCAGCATTATGGAGGGTGGAGTGATGCTCCGTCCTGAAGCGTCTGAGGGCGTAGCAGCATTATGGAGGGTGGAGTGATGCTCCGTCCTGAAGCGTCTGAGGGCGTAGCAGCATTATGGAGGGTGGAGTGATGCTCCGTCCTGAAGCGTCTGAGGGCGTAGCAGCATTATGGAGGGTGGAGTGAAGCTCCGTCCTGAAGCGTCTGAGCGCGTAGCAGCATTATGGAGGGTGGAGTGATGCTCCGTCCTGAAGCGTCTGAGGGCGTAGCAGCATTATGGAGGGTGGAGTGATGCTCCGTCCTGAAGCGTCTGAGGACGTAGCAGCATTATGGAGGGTGGAGTGATGCTCCGTCCTGAAGCGTCTGAGGGCGTAGCAGCATTATGGAGGGTGGAGTGATGCTCCCTCCTGAAGCGTCTGAGGGCGTAGCAGCATTATGGAGGGTGGAGTGATGCTCCGTCCTGAAGCGTCTGAGGGCGTAGCAGCATTATGGAGGGTGGAGTGATGCTCCGTCCTGAAGCGTCTGAGGGCGTAGCAGCATTATGGAGGGTGGAGTGATGCTCCGTCCTGAAGCGTCTGAGGGCGTAGCAGCATTATGGAGGGTGGAGTGATGCTCCGTCCTGAAGCGTCTGAGGGCGTAGCAGCATTATGGAGGGTGGAGTGATGCTCCGTCCTGAAGCGTCTGAGGGCGTAGCAGCATTATGGAGGGTGGAGTGATGCTCCGTCCTGAAGCGTCTGAGGGCGTAGCAGCATTATGGAGGGTGGAGTGATGGTCCGTCCTGAAGCGTCTGAGGGCGTAGCAGCATTATGGAGGGTGGAGTGATGCTCCGTCCTGAAGCGTCTGAGGGCGTAGCAGCATTATGGAGGGTGGAGTGATGCTCCGTCCTGAAGCGTCTGAGGGCGTAGCAGCATTATGGAGAGTGGAGTGATGCTCCCTCCTGGAGCGTCTGAGGGCGTAGCAGCATTATGGAGGGTGGAGTGATGCTCCCTCCTGGAGCGTCTGAGGGCGTAGCAGCATTATGGAGGGTGGAGTGATGCTCCCTCCTGAAGCGTCTGAGGGCGTAGCAGCATTATGGAGGGTGGAGTGATGCTCCGTCCTGAAGCGTCTGAGGGCGTAGCAGCATTATGGAGGGTGGAGTGATGCTCCGTCCTGAAGCGTCTGAGGGCGTAGCAGCATTATGGAGGGTGGAGTGATGCTCCGTCCTGAAGCGTCTGAGGGCGTAGCAGCATTATGGAGGGTGGAGTGATGCTCCCTCCTGAAGCGTCTGAGGGCGTAGCAGCATTATGGAGGGTGGAGTGATGCTCCGTCCTGAAGCGTCTGAGGGCGTAGCAGCATTATGGAGGGTGGAGTGATGCTCCGTCCTGAAGCGTCTGAGGGCGTAGCAGCATTATGGAGGGTGGAGTGATGCTCCGTCCTGAAGCGTCTGAGGGCGTAGCAGCAGTATGGAGGGTGGAGTGATGCTCCCTCCTGAAGCGTCTGAGGGCGTAGCAGCATTATGGAGGGTGGAGTGATGCTCCGTCCTGAAGCGTCTGAGGGCGTAGCAGCATTATGGAGGGTGGAGTGATGCTCCCTCCTGAAGCGTCTGAGGGCGTAGCGGCATTATGGAGGGTGGAGTGATGCTCCCTCCTGAAGCGTCTGAGGGCGTAGCAGCATTATGGAGGGTGGAGTGATGCTCCGTCCTGAAGCGTCTGAGGGCGTAGCAGCATTATGGAGGGTGGAGTGATGCTCCCTCCTGAAGCGTCTGAGGGCGTAGCAGCATTATGGAGGGTGGAGTGATGCTCCCTCCTGAAGCGTCTGAGGGCGTAGCAGCATTATGGAGGGTGGAGTGATGCTCCGTCCTGAAGCGTCTGAGGGCGTAGCAGCATTATGGAGGGTGGAGTGATGCTCCGTCCTGAAGCGTCTGAGGGCGTAGCAGCATTATGGAGGGTGGAGTGATGCTCCCTCCTGAAGCGTCTGAGGGCGTAGCAGCATTATGGAGGGTGGAGTGATGCTCCCTCCTGAAGCGTCTGAGGGCGTAGCAGCATTATGGAGGGTGGAGTGATGCTCCCTCCTGAAGCGTCTGAGGGCGTAGCAGCATTATGGAGGGTGGAGTGATGCTCCGTCCTGAAGCGTCTGAGGGCGTAGCAGCAGTATGGAGGGTGGAGTGATGCTCCGTCCTGAAGCGTCTGAGGGCGTAGCAGCATTATGGAGGGTGGAGTGATGCTCCGTCCTGAAGCGTCTGAGGGCATAGCAGCAGTATGGAGGGTGGAGTGATGCTCCCTCCTGAAGCGTCTGAGGGCGTAGCAGCATTATGGAGGGTGGAGTGATGCTCCGTCCTGAAGCGTCTGAGGGCGTAGCAGCATTATGGAGGGTGGAGTGATGGTCCGTCCTGAAGCGTCTGAGGGCGTAGCAGCAGTATGGAGGGTGGAGTGATGCTCCCTCCTGAAGCGTCTGAGGGCGTATCAGCATTATGGAGGGTGGAGTGATGCTCCGTCCTGAAGCGTCTGAGGGCGTAGCAGCATTATGGAGGGTGGAGTGATGCTCCGTCCTGAAGCGTCTGAGGGCGTAGCAGCATTATGGAGGGTGGAGTGATGCTCCGTCCTGAAGCGTCTGAGGGCGTAGCAGCATTATGGAGGGTGGAGTGATGCTCCGTCCTGAAGCGTCTGAGGGCGTAGCAGCATTATGGAGGGTGGAGTGATGCTCCGTCCTGAAGCGTCTGAGGGCGTAGCAGCATTATGGAGGGTGGAGTGATGCTCCGTCCTGAAGCGTCTGAGGGCGTAGCAGCATTATGGAGGGTGGAGTGATGCTCCGTCCTGAAGCGTCTGAGGGCGTAGCAGCAGTATGGAGGGTGGAGTGATGCTCCCTCCTGAAGCGTCTGAGGGCGTAGCAGCATTATGGAGGGTGGAGTGATGCTCCGTCCTGAAGCGTCTGAGGGCGTAGCAGCATTATGGAGGGTGGAGTGATGCTCCGTCCTGAAGCGTCTGAGGGCGTAGCAGCATTATGGAGGGTGGAGTGATGCTCCGTCCTGAAGCGTCTGAGGGCGTAGCAGCATTATGGAGGGTGGAGTGATGCTCCGTCCTGAAGCGTCTGAGGGCGTAGCAGCATTATGGAGGGTGGAGTGATGCTCCGTCCTGAAGCGTCTGAGGGCGTAGCAGCATTATGGAGGGTGGAGTGATGCTCCGTCCTGAAGCGTCTCCGCTCCCTCTTCACTGAAGCATCCAAAGGGGGCGGGGTTTGTGCTCTCCGTAGCAACCACAAATTGCTGGAAGGAGCTTCGGGTTCGCCAAACGACTGTTTAAAGCTCAGTGTCCGCTCTCTCTGTCCCCCACTCCCTCTCTCTCTCTCTCTCTCCCTCTTTCCCTTCTCTCTCCCTCTCTCTCTACTTCTATATCTCACTCTCTCTCTCCCTCTACTTCTATATCTCCCTCCCTCTCACTCTATTTCTCTTTCTTTATCCTCTACTCTGTGTTAGTTTTCTCTCTTTTTCACTTTTTGTTACTTAAAACTGAGATAAAGCATCACTAGGTTTCTCCATGACAACTCTCTTGCTCTCTCGTTTCTTCACACACACACACACACACACACACACACACACACACACACACACACACACACACACACACACACACACACACACAGTTGTATGTGTGGTGTTATGATCAGGAACAGTCACCTCTGGGTCAAACTCATTTTAGATACGCTTTCTCTCATTGAGTGTGTCCTGCTCTCCAGACTGTCCCGCGGGTCCCGCAGGTCAGGATGACGGCTGGGTCTCCCCTCCAGGGCCGTCCTCCTCACAGGACCCTCCATGGCCTTCAGTCTGGCCCCTTCTTTATCAGAAATGAGCCCACTGAGTCATCGTCTCTCCGGCAGCACCAGAAGTCTCCGTCCCGACTCCGTCCTGACTACCGGGTCTCCTGCGTGGCATCGGGTTACTAAGCTGATCGAATTTCTAAACGAATTCCAAAGCAGTCTTGGTTTCCCGGCAACCACACATTGCTTGGATACGTCAGTGACATCTAAAGGAAGGTGAGTGTGTAGCTGACGGTCTGACACACTCTCTTCCTGTTTCGTCTGGTGTTAATGTGACATTAGCATCTTAGACCGTTCTTACATCATCATCCCATTTCATCAACGTGGCAGGAAGATGGCTGGGGTGATATTTATAGAAACCAGCTGTATTCTTAGAAATCAACACAATATTCTGAAGTTGCAGCGAATGCAACATAAGACTGATGTAAAGATTTACTGTGAGTCCTGTAAGTCCTGTAAGTCCTGTGAGTCCTGTGAGTCCTAGTCCTGTGGGTCCTAGTCACCATCTGCACCGAAGGGACTGTGACTACTTGGCCGAGGAACAAGAACCTTTACTACTACTGTAGAACTGTAGAACCACCCTGCGACCGGACTTGTGCTAACGACCACGGACTTGTGCTAACGGGAGGATGGGTTCCCCAGTTTTTCCTCGCCACTGTCACCGTTGGCTTGCTCATTAGGGATCTGGACCCATACGATTGTAAAGCTGCTTTGTGACAACAGACAGGGCCGGAGTGGGCCCCTTTTTCAGCCCGGGAGTTTCATGCCCAAATCCGGCCCAAAATTATTTTTCCCTCCCAATCGGGCCAAACTAGAGACTGACATGAGCTGGCACATCGGGAATCCTCCCGAATCTCCCGATTAGCCACTCCGGCTCTGACAACATGTGTTGTGAAAAGTGCTATAAAAATAAATTTGACTTTTATTATTATTATTATTATTATTAATAATAATAATAATAATAATAATAATAATAATAATAATCTTTATTTGCATAGCACCTTTCATACATACATGCAACTCAGTGCTTTACAGAATAAATAAAAAGAAACAGTATAAGCAAAGATAAGACAAAAAGAAAATGTTAAAAGAAATTAAAGATAAAAAGGAAACAAACATACAAATTATATAATAAAAGTAATGATGTAATAAAATAAATATTAAAATAACATAAAATTTAAGTAGATAAAATAATGTCAAAAAGTAAAGTAAATAAGATAATAATAATCGGGAACAGAGTTAGCTACTCACTCTCACACAGAGCGCGACCTTCACTCTCACTGGTTTTATGCGAACTGTGTGCTCGTCGGCCCACAGTTATGCACGCCCACCTGGTGCTCGACTCCCAGCCGAGGGTGAAACTCCCAATCACTCAGTTACCCTGCCTGGTAACCACCAATGGTGCCACCTGTATACCCCCCCCCTCCCCCCATGGAGTTCGACCGCCAAACCTCTCGACTCTTGTCGAGTTAGATCCCCTGATCCTGACAGTTCCCTATGAACTGCGTCTGGCGTTGCCTGTGTATACACGTACCAGGAGTGAAGTCACAACCTCTGCAATAAGTTTCTGCTGAGGAGAGAGACAAAGTTTAACTAAAAGCGGATCTAAAGAGGAAGGTTTTGAAACTCTTCTTGAAGCTGTGCAGTGATGAAATGCCTCTGAGCTCTTCAGGAAGAGAGTTCCAGAGCTTTGGGCCATAGTGGCTAAAAAACCCCTCACCAATCTTTAATCGGCTTTTAGGAATCACCAGTAGATTACTGTTTGATTACCTGAGAGACCTGACTGGAACATATCTAACCATCATTTCACTGAGGTAAAGAGGAGCAAGACCATGAAGACATTTTAAAAATATTGATAAGAACCTTAAACTCTATTCTAAAGCTGACAGGTAACCAGTGCAGTGAGTGGAGTGCAGGTGTAATATGATCTCTCTTTCTCCTGCGGGTCAGAACCCTTTTGACATCTCACCACGTTAACCTGTTGGCCACAGCCACTCAGACCGGCCCATTTTCATGTGTTTGTTTGCTAGCCATTTTTAGTCCTATAGACTGCTTTAATCAGTCTCTCTCTCTCTCTCTTTCCCTCTCCCTTTCTCCATCACACACACACACACACACACACACACACACACACACACACACATGCACATATATGTTTTGCTATTGGGGTTAGAAATTATGAATAATGTGAACTGACAGGGGCGGCTCAGTGTGAATAGGTCTGTGTTTTGGGAGGGAGAAAGAGAGAGGGAGTGAGAGAGAGAAGAAGAGAGAGAGAGAGAGAGGGAGAGAGAGAGAGAGAGAGAGAGAGAGAGAGAGAGTCTAGATGCAGTGGTCTGGAAAAAAGTTCTTGCTGGGTCAAAGCCCAGTGTTGGGTCAAAGCCCTCCCCTCTCCTCTCCTCCCCTCTCCTCTCCTCCCCTCCCCTCTCCTCCCCTCTCCTCCCCTCTCCTCTCCTCCCCTCCCCTCTCCTCCCCTCTCCTCTCCTCCCCTCTCCTCTCCTCCCCTCTCCTCCCCTCTCCTCCCCTCCCCTCCCCTCCCCTCTCCTCTCCTCCCCTCTCCTCTCCTCTCCTCCCCTCTCCTCCCCTCTCCTCCCCTCCCCTCTCCTCTCCTCCCCTCTCCTCCCCTCTCCTCTCCTCTCCTCCCCTCCCCTCTCCTCTCCTCCCCTCTCCTCTCCTCTCCTCTCCTCCCCTCTCCTCTCCTCCCCTCTCCTCCCCTCTCCTCTCCTCCCCTCCCCTCTCCTCCCCTCTCCTCCCCTCTCCTCTCCTCCCCTCCCCTCTCCTCCCCTCTCCTCTCCTCTCCTCCCCTCTCCTCCCCTCTCCTCCCCTCCCCTCCCCTCCCCTCTCCTCTCCTCCCCTCTCCTCTCCTCTCCTCCCCTCTCCTCCCCTCTCCTCCCCTCCCCTCTCCTCTCCTCCCCTCTCCTCTCCTCCCCTCCCCTCTCCTCTCCTCCCCTCTCCTCTCCTCTCCTCTCCTCCCCTCTCCTCTCCTCCCCTCCCCTCTCCTCTCCTCTCCTCTCCTCTCCTCCCCTCTCCTCCCCTCTCCTCTCCTCTCCTCTCCTCTCCTCTGACCACTTCTCAGTCTAATCATAGCCATAGCACATCTACAGACCAGGGGGTCAGACTGTGCAGAAACACTGAAAATTGATTCCTCAATCTAATACTTTTGTCGCTCAGTTCGTTCTGATGAGCACTGCAACTTCACCGGTTATCACGGACGTTTGTATCTGGAGGTCACACGTATCAAACTACATCCTCTACAGCCAGAATGTGCTGATTTGTCTCCACTCCCTCTCTGGCTTGGATTCACACGTGTTTCACGTGTCCGCACGTGACCAGGTGAGCAGTGGGTACCTGTCGGTAAGGAACGCAGCTTCCCGTACAGTTGAATCCCCTGGGGTCGACGGCCCACTCCCGCGCACACGTCAGGTCCGTCTCGCAAGCGTCATACCTGACAGGGAGAGACGGCAGAGCTCACGTCATTTCTGGAACTCCTCCCCCCCAAAAAAACTCTCAAGAACCTAAAAGGTCTGAATAATATATTGCATCTTTAAAGGTAACTGGTGTAATAAAGGCTAAATGTTGGGCACACAGATCTATAATCACTATTACAGGGGGACACAGTGATGTATCATTTACCCGTAGCTAATAGTTACAACGCATGAAGGCCAGAGAAGGTGACTGGCTGGAGCCCTGTGTCACAGAGATTTGGTGTGACCATTAAGGGGTGTGGCCTCACCAATCTCTGCAGAAGGTGACTGGCTGGAGCCCTGTGTCACAGAGATTTGGTGTGACCATTAAGGGGTGTGGCCTCACCAATCTCTGCAGAAGCTGTGGCACAGAGGCACCGCTTTGAGGGAGGAGTCACGCTGGGGGTGTGGCCAGTGAGCAGCATCAGGAGAGCAACGGTGGAAGCAGACGACTCTCTTCAGGAATGATGTACAACTACAGGAGAGAGAGAGAGAGAGAGAGAGAGAGAGAGAGAGAGAGAGAGAGAGAGAGAGAGAGAGAGAGAGAGAGGTAATCATAGAAATTAAACTCATTCAGGGTTATATGCTCTGGGCAATTGCTGAAATCTATTGCTATATGCTTGGCCCAGCAATTTGAGTCAGACCTATATGTACGGCACAAAAGATTTTAATCTTTATTATGAAATTAATGGAACTGTATTTCTTGCATTCAGAGCCTGTAATTGCCAGAAGCATTTACACTTTTATGCTCCACATTACAGACCAGAACAGACCAGTACAGACCAGAACAGACCAGTTTACCATCAGTGCTCAAGCCTCCCACATGCCCTTACTGATGCAGCTTTTTTTCATGACCCTTGGCCTCTAATCTCTGACCCTGCTGCCAGGAAATCAGCCCTCACTGGTAGAGGAACGCCAGACACCATCTCCCTCTCTACTAGAGCACATGAGGAACTGGAAATGTCTTAGTGTCCTACGTTCAAGACCTCACTGGTAGAGGAACGCCAGACACCATCTCCCTCTCTACTAGAGCACATGAGGAACTGGAAATGTCTTAGTGTCCTACGTTCAAGACCTCACTGGTAGAGGAACGCCAGACACCATCTCCCTCTCTACTAGAGCACATGAGGAACTGGAAATGTCTTAGTGTCCTACGTTCAAGACCTCACTGGTAGAGGAACGCCAGGTTTTTTTACTTCTCTCTCGGCATGCTGGGAATGTCAGGTCTGAACGTAAGAGCAGACAGGAAATTGAATAAAAGGACAGGAAGTGGAATGAGAACACAAGGGTGAGCAGGAAGTTCAGCTGTCCGAGTGAAATATTCCAGTCGGCTTTTCACCTGTGTGTGAGCAGATATGTGGTTTTGGACACGTTAAAGGCATGTAATCATTTGCAGAAATGTGTTGGTATAGAAAAATGAACAGAAATATCAGATCGGATGTGTCAGTAAAATCAGTAAAATTTAACTCTTTGTCCAGAAATTCTTAGATATATATACATACCACAAACTTAGTATACCACATCCTGTAAATGTCCTGAGTATGAGGCACAGGGACAGATGCTAGGACAAGGTGGGCTTCGGCCTACAGCCAATCACAAGGCAGGAAGACAGGGCTTCCCAGCGGGGCTTCTGGGAATGGCCTATCCTGCAGTGCCATGTGTCCAGTGTCCTTACTCATCTCCAGTACAACCAGTTCAACTGAGCTTCTAGAGTCTGTACAGGTTAAATTGATGTGCCCCCCTCCCCCCCCGTAGTTTAATGTTTGTGAGCACAAGGGTGCCCCCTGCTGGCCTGGTGGCGGTTGCCCTGGACTCTGTCCTGCTGCCCTGGCCGGGGAGAGTCACTTACGCTGCACTGAGAGCGCCGCACCTGTCCCAGGGTGCTATATCAGGACCGCCAGCAGGGGGAGCAGTGAGATCTTCGATGTCCTGCTCTGAGCAACAAGCGTCTGACGGACGAAAACGAAAGAGAGGGAGAGAAACAAATGGAGAGAGGGAGAGAGAAGATGGGACAAGACACAGAAGCAGGCAAAAACATTTTTCACGAGCTTCTTCTGAATCTAGTATGTGTCCTACAGTCTCATTCAGAGTGACTTACGATAGTGCTTCGTTTTCTTCTTTATGCTGGTACATTAGACCAGAGACACAATATACACATCCAAACTGCAGAGACTCATTTTTAGGTTTGAGGTAAAAAAAATGAAACAACTGTGTTGATTTTAAAATGAATGTTTTAGCTGTAATTTATAGTTTAGCTGTAATTTCCTTTCAGTGTGGTTCTCATCTCGTGTGTTCTGTTTGCTTTGGACAGACACAAATATAAATCATAAGAGAACATATACTCACTCTCCATGTACAACGAGCATTCTGTCAAATACGGCTCCGGACTGGGCGTGGCTTTGTGCCGGCCGTCCTGCAGACACGCCCCTTCCTGACAGCAAACAAGCTTTAGCAGGCAGCTCGCGACCCAGGCGACGCCCACCAGCGCTCTGGGAACGCCCATTTCTCCCCAGACCACGGACTGTAGAGCACCTTGGATAGCAATAAAGGAATGAACATCGCTACTGGCTGTGATGTTTTAAGATGTTTACGATGTCCCCAAAATTTGTTATTTACACATGACCCAAAATTGCGAAATTACTTTATAACGAGAAATAGGTGCAGAGCGTCGGTGGTCTGAACATCTCGGGTGATGTATAGCGCGTTTAAACGTGGACTCGGACCATAGACCAATACTGACGGCACAAAATCCCTGAATGAAAGCTAGAACCCATCTGATCTCCCTAATCACTCGTCCAGCACCACATGTGTACGAGATGGGATACAAGAAACCACTCAAACCAACTTTACAATTGCAAAACAACTGTAGCGTGTAAGGTGCTCTTGTGAACTCCGACCTCAATACTTTCAGTGTGTTAATACATAAGAGGATAACGGCGGAAACATCAACAGAGAATTAAATGCGAGTCTCTTCACGCGCTGTTTAACCTCCGTGGAAGACCACAAGTCTGCCATCTTTAAAACCCCCATTTCGTTAAAAAAGTATAAATAAAGCACAAAAGAAGCGGCTATTACAGACGTGCGTCATACCTGACTCGTGTAAACGGATCGGTGCCACTCACGGTGTACGGTCCTGTCCGCTACAACGCGCGCTTCGCTCTGAGTTCTGTGTTCTGTGATCTCTCCTCGGGAGATGATGTCAATTACCATCATCTCCCTCCCACTCATTATGATCTCTCTCTCTCTCTCTCTCTCTCTCTCTCTCCCCTCGGGGGATGCTGTCAATTACGATCTCACTTCAAGTTTTTCTCGCTGGCTTAGGGAAGGACATCTCTAGCCCTCCCACTCATTACGATCTCTCTCTCTCTCTCTCTCTCTCTCTCTCTCTCTTACATACACACGCACGCGCAAATATATGTGCAAGGCTCTTAAATAACAGTAAATAAAACGCCTTTGTTTTTAGGCGACGTGCAATAAACGGTACATGACACCACACAATGCAAGTGGGTCCATATGAAGACACGAAAGCCACAGAGCGCCACCCGTAAACCTGCGTGCTTTGCAGGAACCAGTTATGAACGACGCGTCCTTGTCACCAGACGACTGCACAGCGCGCGCCTCACCAGGTCCTGCTGCGTCACGTGCACCGGTGTCTCGTCTCGTGCTCTCGTCTCTGCACAGGTCAGCATTAACAGTGTAGCTAAAACATACAGGATTTCCCCTGCTCATAACAGCGGGTGCAATGCATTCAAGATGTTATCACAGCTAAAATAAATAACATACGCTAAAAGAAATGTTAATCAAGGGATCACGATGCACATTCAGGAGTTATAACGTGGTACTTTAGAGAGGTGTTCTTTGGGTCGTGCCTTATCTGCGCTAATCTGACACCAGTCTTGAGATCAGACGCGTGGCATCCGGGCGGGTTGACACCAGACGGCGAGCGACCTAAATACAAAACTAGAGTGAGGCTTTAATCGGAAGACACGGTTTCTCACTCTTATTAAGGCGATTTAGCAAAGTGGGTTGTCTCTCAGTATCACAAAGTGTATATTCTAAAATACATTTTAGTTAGTGAGGGCTGGGATATGTAAATAGGGCCTACATAATTGGAGAACATGGGGCCTGTCACGACATCTTAAAATACCGGAGAAAATGCTGTGTTGATAGGATTTTCATACATATTTAAATTAAGTGCTTTAAATATTTAAATAAAAGGTCCTTGGGTAATTACAATTGGCATATGTTTAATCATCTGTTTTTAAATAAGAACAGACCAAGTAAACTGTTATATTTTGATAAATAATGATAAAAACACGTCTTGGTATTTAACTCAGACAGAACCCATACATGTTAAATCAGTTTGTCTTAAAGATCACAGCTATTAAAACATTTCAACACACTTTATTTAAAACACTTCTCACTTTATCTTTACCACTTGAGAACTGTTTTGACTGTTGCTGATCTGATGAACTCACTCTCATCATCATCGCTCTCTGATGTATATTTGTCACGGTAGGCCGGCCCCACTCTCAGAGGGACACGCCCACACCCACGCCCACACCACACTCACTCCTCCCCCCTTCCCAATCACCTATTATCACTCATTCAGTTATCACCCCCTCTTCCCTGTTCCCTCTGTCATTATTTAACCCCACAGGTCCAGCCAGTGCTGAGCAGTGTCCTCTTCCAGAGAGACCGTCTGAGATGACACACACCGCACCAGCTGCTAAACACACACCTCCCTCTCTGCTAGCATGCGTGTGTGTCCCGCGCTCCTGCCTTATTCTCTGTTGTGGTCCTCTCTACGTGGCGGACAGTAAAGATGTGGCTTTAATCACCACACCGCCTGCTCCCTCATTCACTCGGTGACAACGTTCAACTCTCTCATTTCTGGCTTATAGATTGTATTAATCTTTTTGTCTTTATTGTTAATGGTATTTATCTTATGATTTCATTAATATTAATGATCCTCTTGTGACATTTTTACATTCATTTCTCCCCACTCAGATTTTATTGTTGACCAAGTTCTAGGGCCGTATTATTGTGGAGCCCCCTAACACTCCCATCCACTAGAGCTTTGGTTTTCTTTTACATTTCTTGCACTGGTTTCTAAAGTGTCCATCTTAAACTTACCAAAGTGTTTCAGTGGCAGAAGGAGCTCAATTGCAGGACGTGTTCAGAGTGTGTCAAGGACGGGGGGGTTGGTTTGGTAACCGGGACAACACTCCTGACACGGAAGCTTCCCACGCTCCGTTTTATTATCACGGTGAGCTGAGCGAGAGACTGAGAACATTTCAGTGTGGTCATCTGAACACGAACAATAACATCTATTGAGCAGGACCTGGTGCCCGAGGTGTGGAGGCTCAGAGCAGGACCAGCACGGCCCGGAACAGTCCGGCTGTTCGCCCCCGTCTCTGCCCTGGGTTACCGCAAGCGTCAGTTTACTTCAATATGGACCTAAACTGACTTGAAAAGTAGGGCGATTATGGCTTATATATAATAACATGATATGAAACCTTCATGAAACCTGTGCGCCTGATTTTTCTTAGAGTTTTTCCCTAAATGTGATATTCATCTCCTTTAACTCGTTGCTTTCAAATCACCAGTCTCTCAGTAGTTTATATAATGTCCTATAATAAACTACTGTAGTTCATATAATGCTCTATAACAAACTACCATATTGTAGTTCATATAATGTAATTCCCTGGTTTGCCTCCTGTCACTAAAGATCTGTGCTAATTGATCGTCTAACTGTGCTCAACCTGCAATTGTGCAGGCCAGTGGTCCCCAGGCCTGAACTTTAGTTGGACTGCTGTGCGACCCCTAGTGGTAGAGTACAGAGGTGCAGTTAATCATGTAGTCATTTGTAAATGTAAATGTAAATGTAACATTTACATGTTAACTGACTTTATTTATTTCAATGCACCATACTGTCACATGACCATAAAATCAGTCTGATGTCTGAGACAGTCTATTACAGTTAAATTATGTCACCAAGTTCAGTCTAAAGTATTCAGAAAAACCAGTGACCCTCACAGTACACAGAGTCCAGTCTGTTGATTATGTACATTGATATATAGAACTCGTTTTGTGTGAACAGTGATAATTAGACAATCCAATCTAATTTACACCCATCATTAAATCACAGTACACACAGTTATCTGTCGATCATAGCTTCAAATCACTTGCTATGATATTAAATATTAATCACAAAACCGTTCAAGACAGCGTCCATGCTGGAAATCACACGTTTCTCGGTTGCTGTGACCTCCAGAAGCAAACAGCAGTTTTCTTGACGTGATCCTCAAAGTTGCGTTAAAGTCGTAACTGGCTCGCGGGGCTCTCCGTCAGTTCTCGCTCGGCTTCGATTGAAGCTCCTGCATCTTTTCCCCGCAGTTTACGGCCATGGCGGAGACGGCGTACGAGGAGAGGATGACGATGGTGCTGCCCACCAGGTGCGCGGGGGGCCCGTCACGAACCGTCCGTGTTACGCCGGAGTCCTGCGTGTCCGAGGTGGGGACGGTCTGTTCGGTAGGCTCCGTGTCCATCCTTCTATTAGACACTGAAGTTCGGTAAACCCACGGAAACTCACGTGCGCATAACCTACGGTAGCGACCCGTTTCTCTCCTGTTGGTCGTGCAGAGAGCAGTGGTAGAACCTGCAGCGGTAGTCCAGTTTATAAACGGGCCCGCCTGAAGTCGAACAGCACGTCAAATCTTTCACACTTAATACCGGGTTGCGTCAGTGAGCTCGCGAATAGAGAAGCGGCGCGTGGAGGATTAGGACAGGAGCAGATAACTCTTATTAACTCATTAGGAGCTACAGGAGGGGCGCGTGCGGGGAATCCGTGTCAAACAGGAATCACGTGACATCACGAACCTGACATGCATGACATTAAACTAAATAAATTAAATGTATGTTTATGTTTTTTATTATGTTTAAAAGAATGAGTTCTCTCATAATTAAGGGCATGCTATAGGGAGAATATTTTGTATGTGTTTTACTCTACATAAATAAGTAAACATACATATATTTTACTGTACTGTACTCTGCATACAATTTATTTGTTTTTAATATGGTTCAATGTCAGACAGCTGTCTACATTCTTATTTAAAGCAGGTGACACCACACACACACACACACACACACACACACACACACACACACACACACTATGCTGAGCTTAGTGTCAGGGATTATAAGGTAAAGGCTCTTGCAGATGGCCACCTGCTCCTGTGTTTCACTTCATTGTGTTTCAGAACTGACATCCAGCACCAACATTGAGCCCTCCAACACTGACTTCCACCACTGACCTCCAACACTGACCTCCACCACTGACCTCCAACATTGACTTCCACCACTGACCTCCAACACTGACTTCCACCACTGACCTCCAACACTGACGTCCAACACTCACCTCCAGCACCAACCTCCACCACTGACCTCAAACACTGACCTCCAATACTGACTTGACTTCCACCACTGACCTCCAACACTCACCTCCACCACTGACCTCCAGCACTGATCCTCACAGCACTGACCCCCACAGCACTGACCTTTACAGCACTGACCCTCACAGCACTGACCCCCACAGCACTGACCCTCACGGCACTGACCCCCACAGCACTGACCTTTACAGCACTGACCCTCACAGCACTGACCCCCACAGCACTGACCCTCACGGCACTGACCCCCACAGCACTGACCTTTACAGCACTGACCCTCACAGCACTGACCCCCACAGCACTGACCCTCACAGCACTGACCCTCACAGCACTGACCTTTACAGCACTGACCCTCACAGCACTGACCCCCACAGCACTGACCCCACAGCACTGACCCCCACAGCACTGACCCTCACAGCACTGACCCCCACAGCACTGACCCCCACAGCACTGACCCTCACAGCACTGACCTTTACAGCACTGACCCTCACAGCACTGACCCCCACAGCACTGACCCCCACAGCACTGACCCTCACAGCACTGACCCCCACAGCACTGACCCCCACAGCACTGACCTGCTCTCATGGATGTTGATGCTTCTGCATGCTGCACAAGTTATTTTGAAATGACGTCTGCACCACATTTCACCATGTACTGTACAGAACTATCCGTTCAGGTCTAAACCTGTAATTTTGCTTTGATTCTGATAGTAAACATAATAACCTACGAATTGGCCAGTACCATTCTCACCCGGGACTGATATAGCACTTTGGCTGTTTGTTAGAATTTGCTGTGCTGTTTTTATATAACACCCTATTTTATCATTATATAATCACTGTAATATTTTACAATGCTCTCTGTGTCTTTAGAAGTTTGCAGTGCACACAAATATGTAACCCACTGTGTTCTGAGAGGTGTTTTTTTATCTTTAGCATTTAAAACATTTGAACAGGAACATCACCCCTGTGATTCTTAAAGCTGGCCATGCTTGTGTAAAAAAACAGAACCACCCAAACCACCAGCAGCCAACATACCAGCACAGAACGCAACACGTGCGGGCGCTCAAACGTGGCGGGATCCCCGTTTGCGGTGACACACATGATGTGGCGGTCTGAGCTGTTGAGCCGTCCTGGCTTCCAGGGTGGAGAGGAGGGTGGGGGTTGGCCAGGTGGTGCAAACAGGCTGGGAGAAACTGTGTTTAATGGGCTAGTGTGACCAAGGTAGCCAGACGGCGGATCCATCCCAGGCGATTATCCCATCTTAAAATAGGATCCCCAACTGCGCCCCATTCTGCTCGACCTCCTTATACCTCTCCATTCTTTCTCTTCCTTTCTCTCTCTCCTCCCATTTTCAATCTGTTCATCTCTCTGTCTCAACCTGTCTTCTGTGTGCTATGTGTGTGTGTGTGTGTGTGTGTGTGTGTGTGTGTGTGTGTGTGTGTGTGTGTGTGTGTGTGTGTGTGTGTGTGTTTGTGTGTGTGTGTGTGTGTTTATGCACGCACGCATGTAAATTTGTTGTGGAAAGTGTCGTTGACAGTGTGGACCGGCTGTTTAATGTAACTGCCGT
>NC_135216.1:27945833-27968333 GCF_052324685.1 Brachyhypopomus gauderio
TTTTTAGACAGTTGATTGGTTGTTTCAACTCTGTGATTTGGTTGTATCCATTGCATGATTGGTTGTATCCACTGTGTGACTGGTTGTTTCCACTGCATAATTGGTTGTTTCCACTGCTTGATTGGTTGTTTCCACTGCATGATTGGTTGTTTCCACTGCTTGATTGGTTGTTTCCACTGCTTGATTGGTTGTTTCCACTGCATGATTGGTTGTTTCCACTGCATAATTGGTTGTTTCCACTGCTTGATTGGTTGTTTCCACTGCTTGATTGGTTGTTTCCACTGCATGATTGGCTGTTTCCACTGCATGGCTCTGCTGGTCCGCCCATCCCTTTGTCTAAGCTGATGGGCTAATCGATCAGATCCTTTCTCACGCAGGTGGGCGGCTCTGACAAACCTGATGTGGGAGGCGGCCATTGCTTCATTGTTGCTGTGACAGTGTGGATTCTTTTACACAGCCTGTCCCGTTAGACGTCACCAGACAGTCTGTGTCTTCCTCTCTCACTCCATCTGTATCTTTGTGTCTCCTCCTTTCTAACTGTCTCATCTTTCTCTTACATCCCTTTCTCTCTCTCTCTCTATCTGTCTCAGGGTTTCTGTATCTACTGTTCTCTCTCTCACTCAGTGAGTGGAAGAGCCAATCAGTAGTGGCCATAAACCTTCCTCCACCAGTCAGTCCTCAGGCCAGCGGGGTTAAGGGTGGGATGTTTGAGCCGTGATGCAGGATTATCTGACTCATCCACATGATCCCATCGCTGCTGAGAGCTGAGAGAGGTCATGTGACCTCTCGCTCTGAGACCCTACCACTGCGGTGATTACGGGATCCGGGCACATGCCTGAAAGAGCACGGCCCTGTCCCCGTCAGCCCAACACACGCCTGCTAATGACACGTCGCAAAGAAACGCCCCATGATGCTCCAATCAGAGAGGGTCACACCATGGTTGTCTCCCCCCTACTTTAATTCACCTGGGTTTGAATGATTAACTAACCAAGTCCCGTGTGATATGCAGATTAGGCACTAAAGTGTGCAGTGCTGTGATGGCCCTTCTGAGCTGGACTTGTGGAACTGTGGAGTCTTAATGACCTGGCAGTGTGCTTCCCAGATATATCTGTTTCTTAGCTGACTCACTGTGACTCACAACTCTTTGGGAATGTTGACGTATTAAATGTCCCTTAAATCTTAACGGTGTAATTAGTGTACATAAACATCCTTCACCTCAGCCAGGTTTCGGGCACAAGTTCAAAACCCAGAAAACACAGAGAGGAAATAAGTTAGCTTCTCACAGCACTTTCACCATTTCATGGCCCCACTAGAATATTTGTGAATATAGGACAGAGAGGGATAGAGTGAAGGAGAGAGAGAGTGAGGGAGAGAGAGTGTGAGGGAGAGAGAGAGTGAGGGAGAGAGAAGGAACTGGAAGTATTTAATGACTGATGTCATTGTGATGTCATTGAGGAGTCATTGAGGATGTCATTGTGACGTCATCAGGATGGTTCTGTGTCTTAATGGTCGTCAGAGCAGCAGATTAAGTGTCAGTGCTGCATGCTTTCACGAGCATCCAGGGTGGGCGGAGTCACCTGTCACTCACCAATGGGGCGTGGTCAGAATGCACACTGGACTTTGAAATCACGTTTGACCAAGCAATGCTTTTAGTGTAAGCTGAACAACATTTGCTATTTTAAAAATAATGTCACCATGCGCTAAGGAAGATACATTGATTTAAGCCTTTTAAAGATTTTCACACACCTTGGAATACATGTGACAGCCTGTAATGTTTCAAAAGTGTATATTTAATAAAAAGTATAAGGGATGTGTCTGAAAGGTCAGTGGCATATATCACATGCTGCTTCTGCTCTGATGTCTGAGGCAGGGTACCCGCGGGTCCTTAAAAAGTCTTAAAATGTCTTAAATTTAGTTTTCCATATTCAAGGCCTAAAAATGTCTTAAAATGTCTGGAATTTTATGAGGGGAGGCATTAAATTATTATAAGTGTGTGTTGTTCAGTTGTTCTGGCGCGATGTGAACTTTGCCGAATCTAGCGCTAATGCAGAAAATAACCGCTCCAGGGTCCTAGTGCTAGATTCCTAGCGTTGGAGTATACGGCCTCAACAACGTCAACAATTCTCGTTCGCCAACCCCCCCCGTCAACGATGTGGAACACACCTGCATCCCCAGTAATAGTATTATTTTTTCTTGAGAGGTATTAAAAAGGTCTTAAAAGTCATTGAATTTGAGATTTAAAAATGTGCAGATACCCTGGTCTGAGGTGACACACACACACACATACACACACACATCAGATGCACACTACACGCACACAAACACACACACACTCAAATGCACATCACACATGCACACACAAACGGACACACCACAAAAAGAAACACTAGTGCACATCTCACACACACACACACACACACACACACACACACACACACACACACACACACACACACACACACACACACACACACACACACACAGCTGGGTCAGCTTGCTCTGAGCTGCTTTGTAGGTAGTTGTTTTGGGTGTGTAAGTCCAGTGGGTGCAGTGCAGACAGAAGAGACTCGTGTAGAAGCTGTAATTTAACAGCCCAGAGAGGACAGTGAGTCACAACAGGCAGAAGGACACAGGAACTACAGGAGAAACGTCCCCATGTCTGTGGAGCAGCAGATGTTTCTTCATGTTGAAGCATGATGTGCTAACGGAGGTCACAAATGTTTATTTCATAGGTTTCTGAACATAGCTGGGAGAAGATGGGTTTAGCACTCACACTAAGTGGAATTACTGGACACACTGAGGTTCCTGGCTGTCAGTCCGTCAGTCTAGATTAAGAGAGCTGAGTCAGGTTAAGATTTTTCCTTCCATAACATGATAAACACAATTACACACACACGGGGATGTGGGATGGTTGCTGTCCTTGGTACTGAAATAAGCTCCCCTTTCCTCTCCTCTTTTCTCCTCTTCCCACCTCCCCTCACCTCTTCTCCCCTTTCCTCTCCTCCTCTCTCCTCTTCCCTTCTCCCCTCCCCTTGCCTCTACTCTGCTTTCCTCTTCTCTTCTCTCCTTTCTTCCCCTCCTCTTTTCCCCTCCTTTTCGGTCCTCTGCTTTCTGGGTCACAGTTTAGTCCGTATTTGCTTCACCTTGCTAGCTCACCTGTATAATATCTGCAGGTACTGGTGCCTTCATGTGGGTCTGTAGCTCATAGCTTGAGAAGGTTTCTAATATATACCCACGAATGCTTACTCACCTGTAGAGCAGACAGCAGCAGTCGATTCTGAAGAACATCATTCAGACACAGATGCACCCATAAGCAGCTATCGGGCTAAAGTTAGCCGATCAGCTATATTGATTCGCAATTCCTGGCAATCAATGCAAATGGAATTGATCAGCTGACCAGTGTAAACAGGCCCAGTGTGAACAGGCCCAGTGTGAACAGGCCCAGGACTGACACATGGTGTCTCAAATGTTTGTCTTGGTAGAGAAGAATAATAGTCTTAGTATTCAGACTTGCATTCAGAGACAATGATACCCACACACACACACACACACACACACACACACACACAACCAGAGACAGAGAATGGAAGGAGAATGAAAATGAAAGAAGATGTTCTTCTGGCAAAGGATATTTATGTCTCCCTCTCTCTCTCCCTCCCTCCCTCTTGTTTCTCTCCTCTTTCTATCTCTCCCTCACTCTACTCTCTTCCTCTCTCCCTCTATCTGTCTGTATCCTGAGGGAGCTTGTTTAATGTTCTTGCAGAATAATGAATCTAGTTTGAGCCACAGGGAGCAGGGAGTGGCAGTAACCCACCGAGAGGAAAAGAGAGACAACAAAACAGGCGTGAATTTAGTCTTTAGAATTTACTCAGTTACACGGAGGCCTGTCAGGCAGTTTGGACAGTGCAAACTGTACAGTATGAGGAATATGTCTGTGTTCACAGCGTACAGTGTGAGGAACATCTCTGACAGAGCAAAATACAGTGTGACGAACATCTCAAATGGTGTAAAGTACAGCATGAGGAACATCTCAAATGGTGTAAACTACAGCGTGAGACATCTCTAACAATGTAAACTACAGCGTGAGGTAGAGGTCTGCACTCCCGCGGTAATATCCCGACAGAATATCTTGCGGCGCGGGACAGAATTTAATTGTTATTGGCGGGAGCGGGAGTTTAATTAGTCCAGGCGATGCGGGAGCGGGACCGCATATACATGTAGAAAAATCCCGCAAATTAATAGTCTAGAAAATTAAAATAATAACAACGCAATGATTTCCATGCATAAGGAACAGGACGAAAACAACTAATCATTCAGTAAGTAAGCAATAAACTAATTCAAAATATTGGCTAAGCAACTGATCACGTGAACATGAAGTGTGCGTCATTTTGTCATTTTGATACAGAAATGGCAGAGACTAGACCAGGGGTCGGCAACCTTTGAGACATGGAGTGCCAACTTTAACATGTCCAGTCAATGAGTGTGCCACTATGGCGGCGAGTTTAAATTGTTGACCGAGGAGGGGGGGAGGTGTAAATCGACACAAAAAGTATTATATCGCGATCGATCGCCAAGTTTAAACGCCTCCGCCGTTCGCGCGAGGTGTGCGTGCGGAGTCGTGCGCTACGGTCACTCGCGAAAGTATAATCCATTAATATAATAATTTATATTAAAATATATATTTTTGCTGATGCTGGTCCAGCGTGTCGCGTGCCAGTGACTATGCCTCGGTGTGCCAATGGTGGCACGCGTGCCATAGGTTGCCGACCCCTGCTGTAGACGGTCAACCAGTTTCAGCTGTGGAAAATTCTATTAAAACAGGCGAATACACCACAATTAAGCCAACTACAGGAAAGTCTGATGTATGGAAGTCATATTCCATTGTAATTAATGGAGATGGAAATCGGCTTGTTGTGATACATGTCAGAAAGTGTTGGTGTACGTCACCTAACGGGATGTGTTTGGACTGTGGTAAGAAATGGGACAGCGCGATCAATCGCTATATTGCTGTTTTAATAAATACATAAGAAAATTTCAAGTACTAAATCTAATTAATTCAATTAATATTAGTATTGCGGGCGGGGGCGACAGAAATGTGTATGTGGTGGGCGGGTGCGGGATTAAAACAAGCGATTTTTTGGCCGGTGCGGGCGGGAGCGGGATTAAAACAAGCAGGTGCGGGCGGGAGCGGGATTAAAACAAGCAGGTGCGGGCGGGAGCGGGATTAAAACAAGCGATTTTTGGGCGGGTGGGAGCGGGTCTAAAACAAGCGGGAGCGGGCGGGTGCAGGATTAAAAAAGCAGTCCTGCGCAGACCTCTAGCGTGAGGGACATCTCTAACGGTGTAAACTACAGTGTGAGACATCTCTAACGGTGTAAACTACAGCGTGAGGGACATCTCTAACGGTGTAAACTACAGCATGAGACATCTCTAACGGTGTAAACTACAGCATGAGGGACATCTCTAACGGTGTAAACTACAGCGTGAGACATCTCTAACGATGTAAACTACAGCGTGAGGGACATCTCTAACGGTGTAAACTACAGTGTGAGACATCTCTAACGGTGTAAACTACAGCATGAGGGACATCTCTAACGGTGTAAACTACAGCGTGAGACATCTCTAACGGTGTAAACTACAGTTTGAGGAACATCTCTAACGATGTAAACTAGAGTGCGAGATATCTCTAACGATGTAAACTACATTGTGAGCCATCTCTAATGGTGTAAACTACAACGTGAGGGACATCTAATGGTGTAAACTTCAGCAGGCGGAACATCTCTAACGGTGTAAACTACAGCCTGAGGGACATCTCTAACAGTGTAAACTACAGTGTGAGGGACATCTCTAACTGTAAATTACAGTGTGAGGGACATCTCTAACAGTGTAAACTACAGCATGAGGGACATCTCTAATGGTGTAAACTACAGCGTGAGACATCTCTAACGGTGTAAACTACAGCGTGAGGGACATCTCTAATGGTGTAAACTACAGCGTGAGGGACATCTCTAATGGTGTAAACTACAGCGTGAGACATCTCTAACGGTGTAAACTACAGCGTGAGACATCTCTAACGGTGTAAACTACAGCGTGAGGGACATCTCTAATGGTGTAAACTACAGCGTGAGACATCTCTAACGGTGTAAACTACAGCGTGAGGGACATCTCTAACAGTGTAAACTACAGCATGAGGGACATCTCTAATGGTGTAAACTACAGCGTGAGACATCTCTAACAGTGTAAACTACAGCGTGAGGGACATCTCTAATGGTGTAAACTACAGCGTGAGGGACATCTCTAATGGTGTAAACTATAGCGTGAGACATCTCTAACGGTGTAAACTACAGCGTGAGGGACATCTCTAATGGTGTAAACTACAGCGTGAGACATCTCTAACGATGTAAACTACAGCGTGAGACATCTCTAATGGTGTAAACTACAGCATGAGACACCTCTAACGGTGTAAACTACAGCGTGAGGGACATCTCTAATGGTGTAAACTACAGCGTGAGACATCTCTAACGGTGTAAACTACAGCGTGAGGGACATCTCTAACGGTGTAAACTACAGCGTGAGGGATGTCCCTGACAGTGTAATCTGTTTTGAAGGTTGCCTGATCTTTCTTCTCTTTCTTCCTCTCTTCCCTCATCACCTTCTGGTCGTGTCCCTTACACGTTTCGCCCAGAAGGATCTTCCTCTGCCCCGTAAAAACAGCAGGTGAGTGCCAGTATAACAAATGTAACACACGTATTATTATTTATGATTGTTAATGTCTAGGGATGCACCGAAATGAAAATTCTTAGCCGAAACCGAAAACCGAAAATGAGGAAACCAAGGCCGAAAGCCGAAAACCGAAACACCGAAATACATTATGCCAATTATTAGTAACATTGGATTTATGGCTAACCTCACTAAAATCAAGGCATTGCTATTCAAAGAATAAATCAACTACAAAATTTGATTTGAAAATATTTATTTAGCACTGACATTACAGTAATGCATATTATAAAATAAAATTAGTGGTGGGCCGTTAACGGCGATAACGCTGACAACGGACGACCACTAATTAAATTTAACTCGCTTGCAGACCGTTTTTATCTGAGAGGATAAATATATGTATTTTATACGAGTTAAATTTTATTATAACTGACTGGCCTGAAAGATAAATATAAATTCTCTCATAATTCTCTCTTGCAACAACATTAAACAGCTCAGGTAAACACGCTTCTGAGAAATGTCGTCTGCTCGGCAAAACATAACGGGGCTCAATGTGCTCTATTAGCCTACGAAATCCCTACGACAGAGAACGGCTGATCGTCTAAGGCAACGAGTTCCATAATTTTTGGTGTAATGTCCTTTGCCTTGGCGCCATCACTGAAACTTTTTTGCTTTCTGCATCACTGAAACTTTTTTGCTTTTGAAACTTTTTAAAAATCCAAATAAGCACGTGCAGGTGGCGATTTTTGCTTGCGTCATCACAACACATCGTTTCGGCCGTGTTGTTTCGGTGATGAAAGTATTTCGGCCGAAAACCGAAAATGCAAATTTAAGCCATTTCGGCCGAAAATTTTCGGTGGCCGAATTTTCGGTGCATCCCTATTAATGTCCCTTTTCTACTCATTATCATACACTTTATAAATCAACCACTAACTACTGCTAAATCTTTCTACCTTTATAATTGACTCCCACATATCTTATAAAAAATGTTTTAAATATTTTACCTAAGCAGATATTATACCACATAAATGTTTTAGTGTGACATGCCATGTATGTGCTCTAACAGTATTATAGCACATGTTTATTACGTATTATATATTGAATATGTTATTTTTACAGCCCTTTAGTTTAACAGAGCTCATGTTTATTAATCAGTATGAGAATTATTCACGTTTAATATTATTGGCCGGTTTCCTGGGCATGGATTAGCGGTGTCCTGGTTTCGTCTGCGTGTCTGACACCCCCCTCTGTGTAGTGATGGGGGGTTGAGTTGGGACACACGCCTCACCGCTCACTGGCAGGAGACACAGGGTCTCTGTGCAGAGTGACAGGAGAAGAGATGCGTTTGCACAACTGTGGTGACGGCACACGTGCCCAGAGTGGCAGAAGGGATGTGTGTGCATGACACACAACCTCAGCTGTAGGGGGGGGTGGGGTGGGGGTTGGTGTTGGGCCTATGGAAACCACTGCCTCTGTCCGTGGTGCTGAAATCTAGAGATATATTTTGGAGGAAAGGAGTGGGTGTGGATACTGAATAGACAACCTGGTGTATGTGTATGTGTGTATTTGAGTATCATACAAATAAACGCACACTCGCTCTGTATTTTTCTCTAGCTTTATCTCACAGATCATTTCATTCACTGGACCTTATACATCCAATCATGTCCTTTAAAGCTGCACACACACACACACACACACACACACACACACACACACACACACACACACACACACACACACGTGTGTGTGGTTATATGATGTATTTGTGTTGTTTAAGAGAGGCTGTGTGCTGTTGGAGTTGATGGAGTACAGCACAGATGACTTTAGATCTCATCTCATCAGAGAGAGTGAGAGAGAGTGAGATAGAGAGAGTGAGAAAAAGCAAGAAAGAGCAAGAAAGTAGGAGCTAGATGCAGAAGCAGACAAGAAACACACGTTTATGAGCTCCTCGTGAGGCCAGAATGCTCTCCCTGTGTATTCCAGTAAGTCCTTCCAATTAGTGTTATTAGTTAGAGTCTGTACCTGCCTGTGTGTGTTTGCTTTGTCCTGTGTTTACCACCATCAACAGGTTGGATGTTCCTGCGCTGGTCTGAGGAGTGAGACGTATGTCATCATAACCTTGTGTAGCACATGTTCTCATTCTTCTTCTGAATCTAGTATGTGTCCTACAGTCTCATTCAGAGTGACTTATGATAGTGCTTCGTTTTCTTCTTTATGCTGGTACATTAGACCAGAGACACAATATACACATCCAAACTGCAGAGACTCATTTTATGTTTGAGGTTAAAAAATGAAGCAACTGTGTTGATTTTAAAATGAATGTTTTAGCAGTAATTTGTAGTTTAGCTGTAATTTCCTTTCAGTGTGGTTCTCATCTCGTGTGTTCTTTTTGCTTTGGACAGACACAAATATAAATCATAAGAGAACATATACTCACTCTCCATGTACAACGAGCATTCTGTCAAATACGACTGGACTGGGCGTGGCTTTGTGCCGGCCGTCCTGCAGACACGCCCCTTCCTGACAGCAAAGCGTCACTAGGCAACTGGTGTGGGCACCTCTATTAAGGAGGGATGTGTTAGTTGCTGCTAGAGGTGATATCGTCCTTCTCACCTGCTGTACCTGTATGTGTGTTTACGTGTGTGTGTGTGTGTGTTTACGTGTGTGTGTGTGTGTGTGTACATGTGTATGTGTGTGTGTACATGTATGTGTGTACTTGTGTGTATGGTAAACTGACGTCATTCATCCTGGATACTGTACATTGAAACAAAAATATATTTTTCCCTGGCTGTTTAGTACACACACACACACACACACACACACACACACACACACACACACACACACACACACACACACACCTTTCTGCCCCTCTTTATAGAGTAAAGACAGGTGTGTGTGTGTGTGTGTGTGTGTGTGTGTGTGTGTGTGTGTGTGTGTGTGTGTGTGTGTGAAAGAGACCCACATGTCCCTGAAGGCTTGTTACAGTTTCACTACTCAGCTCTAGGACTCACACACACACACACACACACACACACACACACACACACACACACACACACACACACACACACACTCTCCCTCTCTATACTGAACACGGAAGGACCATTTTTTTGTTTCAATGCACAGCATCCAGGAGGGAATGAGGTCAGTTCACCACGCGCACACACACACACACACACACACACACACACACACACACACACACACACACACACACACGCTTGTGCACACATGCACGAGTACCCACAGATGCACACGCACATTCTACATTTGAGTGACAAACCAGCAACAATACCCACACCTCCACATCAACGATACCCACACCTCCACATCAACGATACCCACACCTCCACATCAACGATACCCACACCCCCACATCAACGATACCCACACCTCCACATCAACGATGCCCACACCTCCACATCAACGATGCCCACACCTCCACATCAACGATACCCACACCTCCACATCAACGATACCCACACCCCCACATCAACGATACCCACACCTCGACATCACCTATACCCACACCCCCACATCAACGATACCCACACCTCCACATCAACGATACCCACACCTCCACATCAACGATACCCACACCCTCACATCAACGATACCCACACCCCCACATCAACGATACCCAAACCTCCACATCAACGATACCCACACCTCCACATCAACGATACCCACACCCCCACATCAACGATACCCACACCTCCACATCAACGATGCCCACACCTCCACATCAACGATGCCCACACCTCCACATCAACGATACCCACACCTCCACATCAACGATACCCACACCCCCACATCAACGATACCCACACCTCGACATCACCTATACCCACACCCCCACATCAACGATACCCACACCTCCACATCAACGATACCCACACCTCCACATCAACGATACCCACACCCTCACATCAACGATACCCACACCCCCACATCAACGATACCCACACCTCCACATCAACGATGCCCACACCTCCACATCAACGATACCCACACCTCCACATCAACGATACCCACACCCCCACATCAACGATACCCACACCCTCACATCAACGATGCCCACACCTCCACATCAACGATACCCACACCCCCACATCAACGATACCCACACCCCCACATCAACGAAACCCACACCTCCACATCAACGATACCCACACCTCCACATCAACGATACCAACACCTCCACATCAACGATACCCACACCCCCACATCAACGATGCCCACACCTCCACATCAACGATACCCACACCCCCACATCAACGATGCCCACACCCCCACATCAACGATGCCCACACCCCCACATCAACGATACCCACACCTCCACATCAACGATACCCACACCCCCACATCAACGATACCCACACCTCGACATCAACGATACCCACACCTCCACATCACCTATACCCACACCCCCACATCAACGATACTCACACCTCCACATCAACGATGCCCACACCTCCACATCAACGATACCCACACCCCCACATCAACGATACCCACACCTCCACATCAACGATGCCCACACCTCCACATCAACAATACCCACACCCCCACATCAACGATACCCACACCTCCACATCAACGATGCCCACACCTCCACATTAACGATACCCACACCTCCACATCAACGATACCCACACCCCCACATCAACGATGCCCACACCCCCACATCAACGATACCCACACCTCGACATCAACGATACCCACACCTCCACATCACCTATACCCACACCCCCAAATCAACGATACCCACACCTCCACATCAACGATACCCACACCTCCACATCACCTATACCCACACCTCCACATCAACGATACCCACACCTCCACATCAACGATGCCCACACCCCCACATCAACGATGCCCACACCTCCACATCAACGATACCCACACCTCCACATCACCTATACCCACACCCCCAAATCAACGATACCCACACCTCCACATCAACGATACCCACACCTCCACATCACCTATACCCACACCTCGACATCAACGATACCCACACCTCCACATCAACGATGCCCACACCCCCACATCAACGATGCCCACACCTCCACATCAACGATACCCACACCCCCACATCAACGATGCCCACACCTCCACATCAACGATACCCACACCTCCACATCAACGATACCCACACCCCCACATCAACGATACCCACACCTCGACATTAACGATACCCACACCTCCACATCAACGATACCCACACCTCCACATCAACGATACCCACACCTCCACATCAACGATACCCACACCCTCACATCAACGATACCCACACCCCCACATCAACGATACCCACACCTCCACATCAACGATGCCCACACCTCTACATCAACGATACCCACACCTCCACATCAACGATACCCACACCCCCACATCAACGATACCCACACCTCCACAGCAACGATACCCACACCTCCACATCAACGATACCCACACCCCCACATCAACGATACCCACACCCTCACATCAACGATGCCCACACCTCCACATCAACGATACCCACACCTCCACATCAACGATACCCACACCCCCACATCAACGATACCCACACCCTCACATCAACGATACCCACACCTCCACATCAACGATACCCACACCCCCACATCAACGATACCCACACCTCCACAGCAACGATACCCACACCTCCACATCAACGATACCCACACCCCCACATCAACGATACCCACACCCTCACATCAACGATGCCCACACCTCCACATCAACGATACCCACACCTCCACATCAACGATACCCACACCCCCACATCAACGATGCCCACACCCCCACATCAACGATGCCCACACCCCCACATCAACGATACCCACACCTCGACATCAACGATACCCACACCTCCACATCACCTATACCCACACCCCCACATCAACGATACCCACACCTCCACATCAACGATGCCCACACCTCCACATCAACGATACCCACACCCCCACATCAACGATACCCACACCCCCACATCAACGAAACCCACACCTCCACATCAACGATACCCACACCTCCACATCAACGATACCCACACCCCCACATCAACGATGCCCACACCCCCACATCAACGATACCCACACCTCCACATCAACGATACCCACACCCCCACATCAACGATACCCACACCTCAACATCAACGATACCCACACCTCCACATCACCTATACCCACACCCCCACATCAACGATACCCACACCTCCACATCAACAATGCCCACACCTCCACATCAACGATACCCACACCTCCACATCAACGATACCCACACCTCCACATCAACGATACCCACACCCTCACATCAACGTTACCCACACCCCCACATCAACGATACCCACACCTCGACATCAACGATACCCACACCTCCACATCAACGATACCCACACCCCCACATCAACGATACCCACACCTCCACAGCAACGATACCCACACCTCCACATCAACGATACCCACACCCCCACATCAACGATACCCACACCCTCACATCAACGATACCCACACCTCCACATCAACGATACCCACACCCCCACATCAACGATACCCACACCCTCACATCAACGATACCCACACCTCCACATCAACGATACCCACACCCCCACATCAACGATACCCACACCTCCACAGCAACGATACCCACACCTCCACATCAACGATACCCACACCCCCACATCAACGATACCCACACCCTCACATCAACGATGCCCACACCTCCACATCAACGATACCCACACCTCCACATCAACGATACCCACACCCCCACATCAACGATGCCCACACCCCCACATCAACGATGCCCACACCCCCACATCAACGATACCCACACCTCGACATCAACGATACCCACACCTCCACATCACCTATACCCACACCCCCACATCAACGATACCCACACCTCCACATCAACGATGCCCACACCTCCACATCAACGATACCCACACCCCCACATCAACGATACCCACACCCCCACATCAACGAAACCCACACCTCCACATCAACGATACCCACACCTCCACATCAACGATACCCACACCCCCACATCAACGATGCCCACACCCCCACATCAACGATGCCCACACCCCCACATCAACGATACCCACACCTCCACATCAACGATACCCACACCCCCACATCAACGATACCCACACCTCGACATCAACGATACCCACACCTCCACATCACCTATACCCACACCCCCACATCAACGATACCCACACCTCCACATCAACGATGCCCACACCTCCACATCAACGATACCCACACCTCCACATCAACGATACCCACACCTCCACATCAACGATACCCACACCCTCACATCAACGTTACCCACACCCCCACATCAACGATACCCACACCTCGACATCAACGATACCCACACCTCGACATCAACGATACCCACACCCCCACATCAACGATACCCACACCTCCACAGCAACGATACCCACACCTCCACATCAACGATACCCACACCCCCACATCAACGATACCCACACCCTCACATCAACGATGCCCACACCTCCACATCAACGATACCCACACCTCCACATCAACGATACCCACACCCCCACATCAACGATACCCACACCCTCACATCAACGATACCCACACCTCCACATCAACGATACCCACACCCCCACATCAACGATACCCACACCTCCACAGCAACGATACCCACACCTCCACATCAACGATACCCACACCCCCACATCAACGATACCCACACCCTCACATCAACGATGCCCACACCTCCACATCAACGATACCCACACCTCCACATCAACGATACCCACACCCCCACTTCAACGATGCCCACACCCCCACATCAACGATGCCCACACCCCCACATCAACGATACCCACACCTCGACATCAACGATACCCACACCTCCACATCACCTATACCCACACCCCCACATCAACGATACCCACACCTCCACATCAACGATGCCCACACCTCCACATCAACGATACCCACACCCCCACATCAACGATACCCACACCCCCACATCAACGAAACCCACACCTCCACATCAACGATACCCACACCTCCACATCAACGATACCCACACCCCCACATCAACGATGCCCACACCCCCACATCAACGATGCCCACACCCCCACATCAACGATACCCACACCTCCACATCAACGATACCCACACCCCCACATCAACGATACCCACACCTCGACATCAACGATACCCACACCTCCACATCACCTATACCCACACCCCCACATCAACGATACCCACACCTCCACATCAACGATGCCCACACCTCCACATCAACGATACCCACACCTCCACATCAACGATACCCACACCTCCACATCAACGATACCCACACCCTCACATCAACGTTACCCACACCCCCACATCAACGATACCCACACCTCGACATCAACGATACCCACACCTCCACATCACCTATACCCACACCCCCACATCAACGATACCCACACCTCCACATCAACGATACCCACACCTCCACATCAACGATACCCACACCCCCACATCAACGATGCCCACACCCCCACATCAACGATACCCACACCTCGACATCAACGATACCCACACCTCCACATCACCTATACCCACACCCCCACATCAACGATACCCACACCTCCACATCAACGATGCCCACACCTCCACATCAACGATACCCACACCCCCACATCAACGATACCCACACCCCCACATCAACGAAACCCACACCTCCACATCAACGATACCCACACCTCCACATCAACGATACCCACACCCCCACATCAACGATGCCCACACCCCCACATCAACAATGCCCACACCCCCACATCAACGATACCCACACCTCCACATCAACGATACCCACACCCCCACATCAACGATACCCACACCTCGACATCAACGATACCCACACCTCCACATCACCTATACCCACACCCCCACATCAACGATACCCACACCTCCACATCAACGATGCCCACACCTCCACATCAACGATACCCACACCTCCACATCAACGATACCCACACCTCCACATCAACGATACCCACACCCTCACATCAACGTTACCCACACCCCCACATCAACGATACCCACACCTCGACATCAACGATACCCACACCTCCACATCACCTATACCCACACCCCCACATCAACGATACCCACACCTCCACATCAACGATACCCACACCTCCACATCAACGATACCCACACCTCCACATCAACGATACCCACACCCTCACATCAATGATACCCACACCCCCACATCAACGATACCCACACCTCCACATCAACGATGCCCACACCTCTACATCAACGATACCCACACCTCCACATCAACGATACCCACACCCCCACATCAACGATACCCACACCTCCACATCAACGATACCCACACCTCCACATCAACTATACCCACACCCCCACATCAACGATACCCACACCCCCACATTAACGATACCCACACCTCCACATCAACGATACCCACACCCCCACATCACCTATACCCACACCTCCACATCAACGATACCCACACCCTCACATCAACGATACCCACACCTTCACATCACCTATACCCACACCTCCACATCAACGATACCCACACCTCCACATCAACGACTGGGACTGCTCAACCTAAAGGCCTGGCTAACAGACACCAGACACCAGATGTGATCTCGTACAAACCTCGCTACACTGACATGTAATAACTGTGTTAGCAGTTAGCATGATGTCATGTAAATGGACAACTAGCTTAGTTTCACTGGTTTCCACATTAGCAATGGGACCTTGATATGTCCCTTTAGTTGGGGCACAACAGAAAACCACACACCAAACTCTACCTACAATCTAGACAGGCACTGAAACACGGTTGTCCCTTAAAATGATTCGATCATACCTTACATGAGGCACAGAAGATTATATTAGATTTAAAAGTTGTCATCTTTATCAAGATAATTTAGGATTAAGATGGAATAAATGTGTCAGGGAAACAATGTGATGTGAATGTGATTTAAAGTTAATTTGGTGTAAATGGGCTCAATGTGGTTTAAACCTGTTACAGTGAAACAGACACGTGCACACACAGACAAGAGTATGAACATACACACAGATGACTGGTGAGAGTTGAGGAGAAAGAGAGAGAGAGAGAGAGAGAGAGAGGGAGAGAGAGAGATACCTCCAGAGATTTCATTAGAACAGTGAGATAAACTTCCCATAAGCCTCTGACATCCCAGCAGCAGTGTGTCAGAAAGAGAGGGAGGGAGAAAGGGAGGGATAGAGAGATGTGAACAACAAGGGGGTGGAGAATCAGAGAGAGAGAGAGAGAGCATGTGTATCTGGAGATAAGAGTGGAAATCAGGTGAAAGGAGGGAAAGGGAGAGAAGGAAAAGAAGAGATGGAGTCAGTTGATAGAGACAGAGAAACAGAGAGAGAGAGATTGAAGAGAGAGAGACAGAGAAGAGAGAGAGACAGAGAGAAGAGTGACAGAGAGAAGAGAGGGAGACAGAAGAGAGAGAGACAGAGAGAAGAGAGAGACAGTGAGAAGAGAGAGACAGAGAGAGAGACAGAAGAGAGAGAGACAGAGAGAAGAGAGAGATGATGCTGATGGATGTTCCGAGGGGAAATGTGTCCCAGATCTATCACAGCTAATAAACTGGCTGTGTGTGCGTGCACATGTGCACACGTGCACTCCCTCGTGCACACATGCACACGTGCACTCCCTCGTGCACACATGCACACGTGCACTCCCTCGTGCACTCCCTCGTGCACACATGCACATGTGCACTCCCTCGTGCACACATGCAAACATGCACACATGCTTTTCCCGTGACTCCTACATGACGGAAAAGTCATTCCTCACTGTACTAGTGATTCCCAGGTCTGGATAAGAATGGAAAGAAGAAAAGAGAGTATGGAACAATGTCATAAAAAGCACAAGACATGAACACACACACCTACAGAGAGCTAAACACACACACCTACAGAGAGCTGAACACACACACCTACAGAGAGCTGAACACACACCCACAGAGAGCTGAACACACACACCCACAGAGAGCTGAACACACACACCTACAGAGCTGAACACACACCTACAGAGAGCTAAACACACACACCTACAGAGAGCTGAACACACACACCTACAGAGAGCTGAACACACACCCACAGAGAGCTGAACACACACACCCACAGAGAGCTGAACACACACACCTACAGAGCTGAACACACACCTACAGAGAGCTAAACACACACACCTACAGAGAGCTGAACACACACACCTACAGAGAGCTGAACACACACCCACAGAGAGCTGAACACACACACCCACAGAGAGCTGAACACACACACCTACAGAGCTGAACACACACCTACAGAGAGCTAAACACACACACCTACAGAGATCTGAACACACATTCCTACAGAGAGCTAAACACACACACCTACAGAAAGCTGAACACACACTCCTACAGAGAGCTGAACACACACACCCACAGAGCTGAACACACACACCTACAGAGAGCTGAATACACACCCCTACAGAGAGCTGAACACACACACCCACAGAGAGCTGAACACACACACCTACAGAGAGCTGAACACACACACCTACAGAGAGCTGAACACACACACCCACAGAGAGCTGAACACACACACCCACAGAGAGCTGAACACACACACCTACAGAGAGCTGAACACACGCCCACAGAGAGCTGAACACACACACCTACAGAGAGCTGAACACACACACCTACAGAGAGCTGAACACACACACCCACAGAGAGCTGAACACACACACCTACAGAGCTGAACACACACCCACAGAGAGCTGAACACACACACCTACAGAGAGCTGAACACACACACCCACAGAGAGCTGAACACACACACCCACACCCACAGAGAGCTGAACACACACACCTACAGAGAGCTGAACACACACTCCTACAGAGAGCTGAACACACACACCCACAGAGAGCTGAACACACACACCTACAGAGAGCTGAACACACACACCTACAGAGAGCTGAACACACACACCTACAGAGAGCTGAACACACACTCCTACAGAGAGCTGAACACACACTCCTACAGAGAGCTGAACACACACACCCACAGAGCTGAACACACACACCTACAGAGAGCTGAATACACACCCCTACAGAGAGCTGAACACACACACCTACAGAGAGCTGAACACACACACCTACAGAGAGCTGAACACACACACCTACAGAGAGCTGAACACACACACCCACAGAGAGCTGAACACACACACCTACAGAGAGCTGAACACACACACCCACAGAGAGCTGAACACACACACCCACAGAGAGCTGAACACACGCCCACAGAGAGCTGAACACACACGCCCACAGAGAGCTGAACACACACACCTACAGAGAGCTGAACACACACACCCACAGAGAGCTGAACACACACACCTACAGAGAGCTGAACACACACACCCACAGAGAGCTGAACACACACACCCACAGAGAGCTGAACACACACACCTACAGAGAGCTGAACACACACACCCACAGAGAGCTGAACACACACACCTACACAGAGCTGAACACACGCCCACAGAGAGCTGAACACACACGCCCACAGAGAGCTGAACACACACACCCACAGAGAGCTGAACACACACACCTACAGAGCTGAACACACACCCACAGAGAGCTGAACACACACACCTACAGAGAGCTGAACACACACACCCACAGAGAGCTGAACACACACACCCACACCCACAGAGAGCTGAACACACACACCTACAGAGAGCTGAACACACACTCCTACAGAGAGCTGAACACACACACCCACAGAGAGCTGAACACACACACCTACAGAGAGCTGAACACACACACCTACAGAGAGCTGAACACACACTCCTACAGAGAGCTGAACACACACTCCTACAGAGAGCTGAACACACACACCCACAGAGAGCTGAACACACACACCCACAGAGAGCTGAACACACACACCTACAGAGAGCTGAACACACACCCACAGAGAGCTGAACACACGCCCACAGAGAGCTGAACACACACGCCCACAGAGAGCTGAACACACACACCTACAGAGAGCTGAACACACGCCCACAGAGAGCTGAACACACGCCTACAGAGAGCTGAACACACTCCTACAGCGAGCTGAACACACACACCTACAGAGAGCTGAACACATACACCTACAGAGCTGAACACACACACCTACAGCGAGCTGAACACACACCTACAGCGAGCTGAACACACACACCTACAGAGCTGAACACACACACCTACAGAGAGCTGAACACACACTCCTACAGACAGCTGAACACGGAAGCTCAGAGAGCTGAACACACACTCCTGCAGAGAGCTGAACACACACTCCCACAGAGAGCTGATTACACACACACACACACACACACACATGCTGGACTGTTATCATTATTGTTATCTGCAGTTCCCCATACAGTGGTGTGTAAGCCCACAGCAGTGCACATGTGTCGGGTGGGACAGATGGGTGTAGGTTGATGGGTGTAGATTGATGGGTGTAGATTGAATGTAACAGGGAGAACAGTCCGTTACTGGGGTGACTGGGGTCCTTTACTCTCCTCCTGGCTCTTGTCCAGCACCGTCTCTTGTATATGGACTGCAGGTCAGGAAGCCCCGTCCAGATTGTGCGCTCAGCTGAACACACCACCCTCTAAAGAGCCTGCCTGTCCTTCTTGGTGCAGTTTCCAAACCAGGTTGTGATGTTTCCCGTTATGATTGATTCAATGGTACAGGTGTAGAAGTTTCGGAGTACCTTGGTTGGTAGTTTGAAGTCCCGTAATCGTCTGAGGTGGTAGAGACGCTGACGGGCCTTCTTTGCCAGCGTTGGTGTGACAAGACCATGACAGGTCCTCAGTGATGTGAACACCGAGGTACTTGAAATTATCTATTTTCCACTGCATCTGATCACAGAATTCATCCTAGGTAATAGTACGGATAGGCCAGAATTCAAGATAACATTGAGTCAGACTACTACTAAACTACAGGAGTCAATGTCATTAGTGTTTTGCAAGTTAGACGTTTGCCAAGAAGCGCAAATAACTATAGACAGACATACAATTTAAGAACAACAGCAAGTGGTATCAGCCGAGTTAGTGCTCTGGTAAGAACTCAACAAACAGGTGAGTCTTCAGTCTACGCTTGAAGATAGCAATAGACTCTGCAGTCCTAGCAGCTAATGGAAGATTGTTCGACCATCTTGGAGCCAGGACGGAGAATAGTCTGGACATTTGTCTTCCATGAGACTTTAAGCATAGAGTTTCGAGTCGAGCCAAGCTTGAGGTTCTGAGTGTTCGCTGTACAGATCGGCTTTTGACCATGGACATCATGTAGGGAGGGGCCAGTCCATTTTTGGCTTTGTAAGCAAGCATCAAGGTTTTATATCTGATGCGTGCCACTACTGGAAGCCAGTGAAGAGAGCATAGCAGAGGAGTCACATGTGAGAACTTGGGGAGATTGATGACCAGTCGTGCTGCAGCATTCTGAATTAGTTGTAGAGGTCTGATGACCCGTAGAGGAAGACCTGCAAGTAGGGAATTGCAGTAGTCCAGCTTAGAGATTACTAGAGACTGCACAAGCACTTGAGTAGCTTCCTGTGAAAGGAAGGGTCGTATTCTCCGTATGTTGCAGAGGAGAAATCTGCAGGATCTGGTCAGTTTTGAAACAAGTGTTGAGAAGGACAACTCATTGTCCAACGTTACACCCAGGCTTCGAGCAGTTTCTGATGGTGTTAACAAGGTGTTCTCAAAGGAGGTCGTTGTGTGGGTTTGGGGTTCCTGGAATGTACAGAAGCTCAGTTTTGCTAGGGTTGAGCTTCAAGTGGTGAGCAGTCATCCATGAAGCAATATCTGCTAAGCATGCCGAGATACGCCTAGAAACCTGGGTGTCAGAATGAGGGAAGGAAAGAATTAGCTGGGTGTCATTAGCATAGCAATGATAAGAGAAACCATGAGACAAAATAATGTCACCAAGGTAACGAGTATATAAAGAGAAGAGAAGAGGGCCTAGGACCGAGCCTTGGGGGACTCCAGTGGAAAGTTTACATGGATTGGATGTAGATCCTCTCCATGTTACCTGATAGGAATGGTCTTCAAGATATGACTGGAACCATTTCCAAGCAGAGCCAGTCACACCGAGGCTATAAAGAACAGAGAGGAGGATGTTGTGGTTGACCGTGTCAAAGGCTGCTGAAAGATCTAGAAGAATTCAAACTGATGATAGCTTGTTAGTCTTGGCAGCATGGAGCTTCTCAGTCACTGCTTTGAGGGCAATTTCTGTTGAGTGTGCCCATTTAAAGCCAGACTGATTAGGATCATGGAGTTGGTTCTGGGTGAGGAAGAGAGATAATTGGTCATAGACTGCTCACTCCAGAGTTTTTGATAGAAAAGAAAGAAGTGATACTGGTCTGTAGTTGTTCATGTCAGAGGTGTCAAGTGTTGCTTTTTTCAAGATGACTGTGTTGTGTAGCTGTGTTGTCAGGTGACTGGTGTTGTGTAGTTGTGTTGTCAGGTGACTGGTGTGTGGCTGTGTTGTCAGGTGACTGGTGTTGTGTGGCTGTGTTGTCAGGTGACTGGTGTTGTGTAGTTGTGTTGTCAGGTGACTGGTGTTGTGTGGTTGTGTTGTCAGGTGACTGGTGTTGTGTGGCTGTGTTGTCAGGTGACTGGTGTTGTGTAGTTGTGTTGTCAGGTGACTGGTGTTGTGTGGCTGTGTTGTCAGGTGACTGGTGTTGTGTGGCT
>NC_135216.1:27979265-28071765 GCF_052324685.1 Brachyhypopomus gauderio
GAGAGAGATGAACGATGTAATTTGGTGTGTCTTCAGCGCTGTGTACCTCGTGCGCCACTTGGAGACACGGCAGCGTTTTGCCATGAAGAAGATCAACAAACAGAACCTGATTCTGAGGAACCAGGTCCAGCAGGCCTTCGTGGAGAGAGACATCCTCACCTTCGCGGAGAACCCCTTCGTCGTTAGCATGTTCTGCTCCTTCGAGACACGCAGACATCTCTGCATGGTCATGGAGTATGTGGAGGGTAAGACACACACACACACTTTCTTCTGAGATGTTACTGATAGAGTCTGTAAATCTTTAGCGTGTTGAGCTGAGCTTAACTGTTGAGCTGAGCTTCACTGTTTATTAGCAGTTTTAGCAAATTGTTGGTGTGATGATCTGAGCTTAACTATTAGCATCTGCAGGTTGAGCTGAGCTTAACCGTTAGCGTCTGCAGGTTGAGCTGAGTTTAACCATTAGCGTCTTTTGAGCTGAGAGTAACTGTTAGCGTCTGCAGGATGAACTGAGCTTAACTGTTAGCATTTGAGGTTGAGCTGAGCTTAAGCGTTAGCATTCATGGGTTGAGCTGAGCTTAACCGTTAGCGTCTGCAGGTTGAGCGGAGCTTAACTGTAAGTGTCTGCAGGTTGAGCTGAGCTTAACTGTTAGCATCCACAGGATGAGCTGAGCTTCACTGTTAGTGTCTGCAGGTTGAGCTGAGCTTAACTATTAGCATCCACAGGATGAGCTGAGCTTCACTGTTAGCATTCGCGGTTGAGCTGAGCTTAACTTTTAGCGTTTGCAGGTTGCCCTGAGCTTAACTATTAGCATCTACAGGTTGAGCTGAGCTTAACCGTTAGCATCTGCTGTTTCTGCGCTGGTAGGCGGAGACTGTGCCACCCTGCTGAAGCACATCGGGGCGTTGCCCGTGGAGATGGCGAGAATGTACTTTGCCGAGACCGTCCTTGCCCTCGAGTACATACACAATTACGGCGTGGTTCATCGCGACCTCAAGCCTGACAAGTAAGACAGCGCCACCTAGTGTCCTGTACGCGGGTCTGGTGGGGTTGGTGAAGTGTTCTTTTTGAACACTGTAAACACATTACACTACATCATTTCTTTTGGTTGATTTTATGTTGTGAATTTGTTAATACCAATTTTATCATTTTACTTTACCATATTAATTTATGGTATTACCGGTAATCATTTGAATATCAGCCTGCACTTTAGACATTAACTCGTTAATTAATTGTGCTTATATATTTTGAACTTTGTACATATTTCTCTCACAAACTGTCCCAATAGTTTTAACATATGCCTTTAGTAATAAACAACAGCATGTAATTTAGGGCAAAGCTGACTGACCTTTGCGCAGGACACACTATTACATAATTTCACGTTAACAGTTCCATAATTAGCAGTTCCATGAGGACATTGTCCTTACGGAGTGTGTGAGTTGTCTCTTCTCTGCAGAGAGACACTAGCGTCCATGCGCTTTTTGCTCACTGCTCTGTCTCTGCTTTTGCTCCTGATATTGGACGTCTGTCCAAAACATCACGGAAACCTTGTGTACTACACAGAGCTTTGTGCTTCTTGTACATCTTTAATTACAGTACACTGCAGTTCCTCACACACACACACACACACACACACACACACACACACACACACACACACACACACACACACACACACACTTTTATGAGCGCTGTGTCTGGGCTACTGACTCTCTGTCCTGTCTATGTCTGTTGCTCTTAGTCTACTGATCACGTCCATGGGTCACATCAAGCTGACTGACTTTGGCTTGTCTAAGATGGGACTCATGAGTCTGACCACCAACCTGTATGAAGGACACATCGAGAAGGACACCAGGGAGTTCCTGGACAAGCAGGTACTCACGCCATTCCAGCCAATCAGATGCCGTCATAAGACAAAGAGCAGAACCTAAATGTGACCTTTGCCCTCAGGTGTGCGGCACCCCCGAGTACATCGCCCCGGAGGTGATTCTGCGGCAGGGCTATGGCAAGCCCGTGGACTGGTGGGCCATGGGCATCATCCTGTACGAGTTCCTAGTGGGCTGTGTGCCCTTCTTTGGGGACACACCCGAGGAGCTGTTCGGCCAGGTGATCTCAGGTGAGACGTGCTTCGAGACAGGTGATCTCAGGTGAGACGTGCTTCGAGACAGGTGACCTCAGGTGAGACGTGCTTCGAGACAGGTGATCTCAGGTGAGACGTGCTTCGAGACAGGTGATCTCAGGTTCTCTTAGGTACTCTCGCCTCACACAGTCAGATATGTGCGCGGCTGGGATTTACCTCATCTGTCCTGTCTGGACCTTGGGGGGGGGTCCTTAAAATACCACCACAACCTCTAACAAAGACTTTATCGTGTGTGTGTGTGTGTGTAGATGACATCGTGTGGCCTGAAGGAGATGAAGCCCTCCCAGCTGACTCCCAGAACCTCATCTCTGCTCTGCTGCAGACCAACCCTCTCATCAGACTCGGCACAGGTTCGCCAAAACCCCGCCGTGCCAGCTAAAGCAGGCCAACTTAACTAACCCAGGTTAAACCCAGGTTAAGCACAGGTCAAAGACAGAGAGGATGAGCAGTTTCACTAAAGTTACGAGCTGAGCTGAGTTTACTCAAGGTACAGGAATGCTAAATGAGGCTAACCCCAATACAGAGCAGATGCTCAGAGCGGTGTGTTGTGTGTGTGCGTGGGTGTGTGTGTGTGTGTGTGTGTGTGCGTGTGTGTGTGTGTGTGTGTGTGTGTGTGTGTGTGGAACAGGAGGGGCGTTTGAAGTCAAGCAGCATCCGTTCTTTGCTGAGCTGGACTGGAATAGCTTGTTAAGGCAGAAAGCAGAGTTTGTACCGCACCTGGAGTCAGAGGAAGATACCAGCTACTTCGACAGTGAGTGACTGTGCAGGGGTGTGTGTGTGTGTGTGTGTGTGTGTGTGTGTGTGTGTGTGTGTGTGTGTGTGTGTGAGTGTGTGTGTGTGTGTGTGTGTGTGTGTGTGTGTGTGTGTGTGTGTGTGTGTGTGTTCTAACTCCTCCTCCTCTCTCTCTCAGCACGCTCTGACCGGTACCATCATGTTCACTCCTTTGATGAAGACGACACTAATGATGACGAGCCTGTAGAGATCCGCCGTTTCTCCTCCTGCTCTCCTCGCTTTAGCAAGGTTCTGCCTTCTCCTCCCCCTCACTCTCTCCTTCTCTCTCTCCCCCTCACTCCCTCTCTCTCTCCCCACCATCTTTCTCTCTCTGTGTCCCAGTTCCAAGTTTCCTGTCTTGAAAACTTCTAATCCGGTTCATCAGCTCACAATCCTGACCTTCAATAGTTGGATCAGCTGTGCTAGAACACAGAAAACTTAAAACTGACAAGGGCAATGCTGTAGTTTCTGTGAGAGGTCATTGTGGGTAATGTAGTCTTTGTGCTCATTCAGGCTCCTGTTGTCTGTGATAACACTGCAGGTGTACAGCAGCATGGAGCACCTGTCCCAGGTGGAGCACCGGCCCGTGGTGACCCTGAGAGAGCCCAAAGGTCACCGTGAAGACCGGAGCAAGCGTGAGAGCCTGGGCAGCCTCACGCTGACGTGGAGGGCCGGTTCTCCCGAGATGTGAGTGGACCGTCCGAGCGCCGGGACACCTGGGCCTCAGGCGACGGAGTCTGAACCCAAATCACCGGCGGTGTTGATCTACACACATGTTTACTGCCTGGAACTGGAGAGTTTACGCCTCTGATATAAAACAAGGAAATAAAAACAAGATTGCGTGCTAGATTTCTCCTCTTCATCATTTTTTATCTGTCCATGACTGTCTCTTCTTCGGTTCTATCTCCCTCTCTCCCTTTCTCTCTCTCTCTCTCTCTCTCTCTCTCACTCACTTTCTCTCTCTCCCTTTATCCCTCTCACTCTACCTCCATTTCCCCATCTCCCTTTCTACCTGTCTTTCTCCTGTCTCTCACTGTCTCTCTCTCTCTCCCTCTCTCTCTCTCACTCTCTCTCCCTCTCTCTCTCCCTTTATCCCTCTCCCTCTACCTCCATTTCCCCATCTCCCTTTCTACCTCTTTCTCCCGCCTCTCCCTCTCTCTCCCTCTCTCTCTCTCACTCTCTCTCTCTCTTCCTCCTATCCCCCTATAGGAAGCGCCTGTCATGTTCTGAGTCCTCCTTCACAGAGTCTGACTCCAGCCCTCCGTCTGGCGCCCGCCGCCGCTTCTCAGCTCTTATGGACACGCACCGCTTCATCTCTCCACTAGAGGGCGACACAGAGACACGGGTGCGCCAGCCGGTGGTCAAAACCCGGGGGACCTCGCTAGAGGGTGCTACCATGGCCACAGGCTCCACCCCAACAGAGCCCAGCTCCACGACAACAGGAACACAAGGGGCAGGTGTGTACAGGCAGCACGTTACAGTGAAAATATTAGCATGTTCACTGTCGTTCCGGTATTTAAACCTCCACGCTGTGCAGACAAACTGCTGAAGCCCACCTCCACCTCCACCTCCACCCCCGCTGCTTCCGCGCCCCTCCACGTGCCCGAGCCGGCCGAGCCGAGAGCTACCAGCGACCTGGTTCTCCGTCGAGCACGCCACCACCAGCTCTCCGTCGACGGCGAGAAATGCATCCCTGCCCGCGCAGGCCCCAAGGTCATAAAGTCCGCCTCCGCCACGGCCCTGTCCGTCATTATACCCGCAGGTGAGACCCCTGGACACAAGGGGGCAGAAGAGAGATATTGACGGCTAGGTCTTTATCTACAAGTGCAACAGATGTGTCTGTTTAATACCTGATGGTGATAACTCTTTCTTTTTTTCACCTTTTTTGCTCTCTCTCTCTCTCTCTCTCTCTCTCTCTCTCTCTCTCTCTCTCTTTTCAAACTCTCCCAGTGGAGCAGCATGGAACGTCCCCATTGGCCAGCCCCATGTCCCCACGCTCTATTTCCTCCAACCCCTCGTCCCGAGACTCCTCCCCCAGCCGGGACTACTCCCCCTCTGTCAGCGTGGTGCGCTCACCAATCACCATCCAGCGTTCGGGCAAGAGGTATGGCTTCACGCTGCGTGCCATCCGCGTCTACATGGGAGACAGTCACATCTACAGCGTCCACCACATGGTTTGGGTAAGGCCACCTTCCGGAAACTTCCGCCGAAATTCTATGCTTTTGTACGTGAATCAGCAGATTTATTTGGTCACTTCCATGATTAAAAATGATTCACGTTGTGATCACAGCATGTGGAGTGTGGAGGCCCCGCCCAGGAGGCGGGTTTGTGCGCCGGTGACCTCATCACCCATGTGAACGGAGAGTCTGTCCACGGATTGGTCCATACGGAGGTGGTGGAACTCATTCTGAAGGTAAGGGTGCCAAACAGGGACACGTTGCTGGCCTGCTGGAGTCTCCACAGACGTTTGCCTTGGTCCTCATCCTACGCTCTCTCCTCAGAGCGGTAATAAGGTGACGGTGACCACCACTCCGTTTGAGAACACCTCCATTAAGGTGGGCCCCGCACGCAAGGCCAGCTACAAGGCCAAGATGGCCCGTCGTAACAGGAGGACCATAGCCAAGGACGGCCAGGAGAGGTGAGACCTCCCACACTCTCCATAATGGGATCTGACTTTCTGACTGAAGAAGGACAAAAATGTGTTTACTGGTGCTTTTATTAAACTTATTACTCTTCTTTCCTATTTTTTACTACCCTTTCTCTCTGTCTCTCCCTCCCTCTCGCTGTTTCTTGCTCTCTCTCTCTCTCTCTCTGTAGTAAGAAGCGTGGCTCTCTCTTCCGTAAAATTGCGAAGCAGTCCAACCTGCTGCACACCAGTCGTAGTCTGTCCTCTCTGAACCGATCGCTGTCGTCAGGGGACAGTCTGCCCTGCTCGCCCACCCACGGCCTGTCAGCCCGCTCGCCCACGCAGCCCTACCGCCCGCCCCCAGATCCTGCCTGTCTCGGTAAGCCCCGCCCATACCTCTTGCCTGCCGTTATGGCTCCGTTATCCCAGTACTATCGTGATGATCTTTACGGTCTGACCTTTAACCCAGGCTCTGTCTGTGTTCCCAGGCACGTCCTCGCAGAGCAGTTCCCCGGCGTCGTCCACGCCCAACTCGCCCGCCGCCTCCCAGCACATGCGTCCCAGCTCGCTGCACGGCCTGTCCCCGAAACTGCACCGCCAGTACCGCTCGTCCCGCTGCAAGTCGGCGGGAAACATCCCGCTGTCTCCGCTGGCGCACACGCCCTCGCCCACCGCCTCCTCCCCCCCCCGCCATCTCGGGCCACTCCGTGGGCAGCTCCAACACCACGCAGGCCTACCCCGCCAAGCTGCACTCCTCGCCCCCGGTGACCCGGTCCCGCCCGAAGAGCGCCGAGCCTCCCCGCTCACCCCTCCTCCAGAGGGTGCGGTCGGCGGAGAAGCTGGGCCCGCCGGCTCCGCCCTCTTTCCCGGCCGCGTCCTCGCTGTCGGAGAAGAAGGCGGGGCTGGGCGTGGCCGCGAGGAAGCACGGCCTGGACGTGGCGCACTCCGAGTACCGGCGCGAGTCCTTCCACTGCGAGCATGCCCTGCAGAGCCTGCTGGAGATCGAGGGAGAGAACGGGCCGGCGCCGCCCACCGACACGTCCACCGAGGCGCGCCGTGACGACGGGCTGCGGGCGGCCGGCCGGCTGGGGTGGCAGGAGTCGCCTTTGAGCCGCGGGCCCTCGCTAGCCATGAAGGACAAAGGAGCGGAAGTTTGGTCAAAGGCTAAAGTGGAATCGGGCCAAGCAGATGCTAACGCACGCGCTAGCACGGCCCAGAGCCACGAGCCAGCCAAGCCAGACACAGCGGCACCGGTTACACAGCCCCCCGGCCCAGCAGAGAGGGAACCCACAGCCTCTCGAGGCAAGACCCAGTCAGTGAGTGTGGAAGCCATTAGCATGGGGTGTGGCTTAAAAACACCTGGGCAGACCCCGCCCACCCAGAGCACCGGGCTGCAGGAGCCAAAACACAAGGGCGCTGGGGCCGAGGACCCAAAGGGCCGAGAGAAGGGCAAAACGGGGGAGAGAGAGGCCCCGCCCACACCCGCCCCGCCCACAAGGGAGATGGGGAAGCCGGCGAAGGGTGGCCAGCCCGCGGACGGCAGCATAAGGGCTGGGGGAGGAAGTGAAGACAAGCCCGGTGCAGACAGCAAGGGTAAAACCGCCGCACCTCCAGCGCCAGACAAGGGACCGTCCGTCCGCGCCCCCCAGGACGAGAAGTCGCTCCTGGTGCCCCCGGAGGAGAAGCCCCCCTCCTCTTCTCCTTCCGCCCCGCCGCCCAGCGCCGGCAAATCACGCGCCATTTCCCCTGGCGACAGGTCGAGCTTCGTCACTCAGCTCACCAGCGTGGCCAAAACCGTGCTGGGGCCTATGAAGCTGGGGTCCCAGGACGGGGGCAAAGGGAAGGACTCCAGCCCCAAAACAAGCGAGGACAAGCGGGGAGGGACACTAGGAAAGTCTGAGGCTTCATCCGGAGGCCGGCGCGTAGCCACAGGGACTTGGCCAGGACCCGGGTCATTCAAACCGGACAAGGCGTCCAGGAGCTCTTCCAAGCATTCCTGAGCTTCCGGTTTTGGAATATTTTCACAGCCACCAAATCAACAAAAAACAGGACTTATCTAGCAAAAAGAAAAAAAAAAAATTCCAACAAAAGGTGCTTCAAAACTGTTGTCAAATGTGTGTGTGTATAAATGTAGATGTAACATCATATTTATATATAGGATACAGAACATATGTCTACATAAATGCATGTTAGAAATTGTGAATAAAAAGAGACTAGGGAGAATAGAGAAAAACTAAACAAAGACCTAATGCTAGTGAGCACGTGCACAGCTGTCCCCGCCTGTCATATCGATGTTCGTGACTGTGATAGGAGGAACTACCTGTCAGTAAGGTTAGACACACCTATAGTAGCAAGCTAGCGTGAAGGGTAAACGCAGATTTAAAGCCACGGAGCCCATTTATGGGGAGATGGTGGCCATATACACCTGCTTTAACTCATCAGTTAATTAAGATGTGCAGTAGGTGTTTCAGAACACCAGTCTGTGATGTACTCTGGATCTCCAAGGTCTTGGCTCTTGGAGACTAGTGTCTTAGAGACTAGTTTAATCAAAAGCTTCTCAACATATACCAAATGAAACTGTGCATTACTTACTTTTGTTACTGAACGGCTGATGACTGACTGGTAGACCGAAAGGAATTATGGATTTGTGTGTGTGTGTGTGCGTGTGAGTGTGTGTGCGAGTGAGTGTTTTAAGGGCTTTGGCTTGACTGGGTTCGTACATTAAACGTGACTTGCACAGCGCAGTAGACGCTGCACACTGACAGACATATCTGAGTTTGCACTGGACTTTAGCATAAAGCTGAGGAATAACGTTGCATGGGGACACAGTGAGATTACACGAAGCCTCAAGAACAGAAATATGTGTTTGTGTTTGTGTCTGTAAAAAAAAAAAAAAAAAGCTATAAAAATTGTGCACAAGAGATTTGAAGAGAAAGGCCTAGGATATGGTTTCACCCTGAACGAGAAGAATACTGTTCATGATAGGTCACTGTCAAATGCACTTCTAATAAGGGTCTTTGAAACTTAAACTGTTACTTATGCTACATAAACCTTAACCTTCTACATATGCAAAGACAGCTTTGTGAAGTTTGATGTCTGATGGTAAGTGGTGATACATGTTTAATTGGATGTAGAAATGGTTCATGTAAGTCTTTTTGAGGAATGTGTTTTTCCAGACTTATTACATTGCAGTCTTTTTGGCCACATTTTTAATAAGTATACCATTTTGTGCATTGATGTAACCTCTAATAGTTAGTGGCAATTATTTTTCCTTCAGAAAATACATTTCCACTGCTTGTTTCATTACAACCTGAGTATTGACCAAAGTTCAGTTCAAATCCAGAACATAAGTCATGTCATATAGAACACTGTGTGAGCAACACTGGACCCTGTTTTAGCAACACCTCCTGTTACCACATTTCAAACGGATCCTTCTGAGTGTGTGTGAAACGTATCTCCACGTTGCCTCATTGACTTTCCACTTGTGTGGACGTGAAGTGGACATCAGGGGACAATGTTTAGCAGACATTGGCCTGTCTGTCATGGTCCTACACATTCTAGAATTGTCAGCTGCCTACTTTTGGAATGTTACGGTGTAGTCGAAGCCTTTATGACATCATTTCACAGTCCGTTGTAAGTGTGTGTGATGGTCACGTTGTAGAACAGATGCTGTAGTCTGTAATGTACTGTACTGTGGAGCAGAACGACTTGTTTGGGTGTAACTGTTGCTGTCTCTGTGTCTGGATTCCGTAGACATAGATGCCTTTGCCTGAGGTGATTTCCTAGCCAATATTTAAATTGAAAAAATAAAATAAAATCACTGGAAATGTATGCACTTTATCCATTTAGAGAGTTCCATGCAGTAAAGGTGCTTCGGTTTGTGTTAGAAATTGTGTTGTCTCTGCTAATATGCATTGTACAGTAGACGAGATGAACCCCATGGATCTAACGAGAGTAATTGGTGGCAAAATTAAGATTTTTTTTTCTTCAGAACTGCTGAGTTGTGTGTAGTCATATGTTTCACACTGACCCTCAAAAGGTCACATTGAACAGATGTGACGCGTGTTAATGAACAGCAAAGTGACTGAATGAGTGATATATTTGCAGGTGTCTGCAGTGCCAGTGCCACTAGTTAGCCAAAGTGTTTGGATACAGGTAGTTGCTGCTTGCAGCGTTTTTTTTGTGTTTGTTTACTTGCTGTATATTTAACCGTATTGGGATTAACGGATCTGTCAGTGTATTGTATATTTAACCTTACTGGATTTAATGGATCTGTCAGTGTAGCCTGCTGTACTGATCGGTTCAACATGTTCATCCTCAGATATGGCCGCTAGAGTTCTTCCTCATAATATTTATAAGTTCTCTACATTTTAGCAGTGAATGTCTTTTTTTTTTTACTCTGATATTTTATTTATTTTGTTATTGTTGCTATTTTTATCCTCAGGCAATGGTGTGAACCAATCCAAGAAGGTTAAAGTGCAGTAATAAACATTAAAACATTCAAAAGATTAGACTGATATTGCCTCTTCATTTTTGCTAGGCTCCGTCATTCTCTTCTATCACGGCTGTCTATTTCAAATATGTATAACGATCGAATATGATCATGTATTTTCATTTTAGGATCGCCTTTTGTGCAGCGAGATCTAAAACAGATCCCAAGCGCTTCAGCCAATCAGACGTCGGCGCTGCCGCCGAGAACCGGATAAACAGTAAACGGCCCTAAATAAACACATGACATGAACAACACTGAGGAAAATACTCACAATTCAACGAGTTTCTTAAAACACAACCACCCCACGGTAAGCATTTTCTACACAACATTTTACATTGCACAGCAAAAATATATTTCGCGTATATCTGCATTAGCTAGCCTAACGCGCTGCCGGTAACAACTTTACCCGTGATAGCCATGTTACTGGGTCAAAACTCGAGCAATACAGCCCAGTTCTGTCGAAACTACTTAAAATCACAACTATTTAAATGTGCCCCTTGTCGCAGTTAAGGTTAAAAGACATGTTTATGACGGCCTACACGCTGTGTGGAGGGACGGCGTGATCCAGGTGAATCTAATTGTAATCGAGTGTTTTCGTTATGCTACTGGGCGACTGGCAAACGCGACCTAAACGTTAGTCCCGAGTTAGTCCTGATTTAGTCTGGAGATAGTCCTGAGTTAGTCTGGAAACTAAACCGCCAGTGCGGAATTCTCGCGTCTTCCAGGAACTTGGTCTATGTCGTTATTTCTCGTCACGAGTGTCACACCTGCAAGTTCACTGTGACGTTTCGCTAGTGTCACGAGTTCCGCGTCACACTTTAACCTCTTTTCTCTTTCTTTAAGTGATCCAACGTGATCTAACGTGATTTTGGGCGACAGGTCTATAAGAGTTGCACTGCTATGTGTATTGTGCCTATATGCAGTACGCCGTTTGCCCCCCGGTTGCTGTGCTAGGTAGCTGCGGAGCAGGAGAATGAGCTCCGGGGGTCCAGGTGAGACGGATCCGCTAGAAGACCTGTCGTCCTTCGAAGTCCTGGCCCTCTCCAACCCCGGGCCTAGTGAGGATTCAACCCGTCCAGAAGCAGCAGAGAACAAACCCAAACTTAAACGCAGACTCCTCACGGCATGGAACAGTGTGAAATATGCAGGTATGTCAGGTTTTTTTGCACACACCTACCCTGTGTCTGAATTCTATGGAAGCCTATTTACGTCATAAATATGTCGTAATAATGAGATACTAAGTCATACGCTTCCATAGAATTCATATGTTGCTTACAGTTTAATTTTCTGTGTAGTTTCGTATATTTCCTATATAGTTCACTATTGACACGCGTTGTGCAGCGTATATGCAGTGAACAATTAATGTACACTACTTACAGGCAACGGGACCATAATGCACAGTCGTTTCCTACGTTTGGTCACCCTACATTACATAGGCCTAAATCATATGTCCCTCATGCATGCAGACAAACATTTTTGATGTATAAAGTTTAATTTGAGGTAACATAGTAAGAATAAAAATAAAACCACAATTTATTAAATGTTTTTGGCTAAAACGTTAACTTAATTTTTGTACTTTCAGATAAACCTAGCGTGGGTAGTTTTATTGATCAACATTGCTTCTTTTCCCATAGCAAATTATATCCATCAGTTACAAGCTTGGACATGGAGTAATCTGAACTCAAATATTAATGAGTTTGTCTTTGTGCCTTTTTTCGACAAACACGTGTAGAAGTCACACACTGCAGTCACACACAACTCGATGGTGATTGATTCCGGTGTAACACAACTTTATACTTGTACTGAGCATTTAGTGAATCTTAATGTTGATGGGTTTGGTACGCTTTTTTCAGGTCATGTAATGTGTAAAGTAAATATGTAAAGAGAACCAGATTAAAACATTTCCAGTACAAGTCTCCTTTAAGTGCAGTGTTTTATACAGACCTGCCTATGTAGTGATTAGTGAATGAGTGAACGAGATCATTCCAGATGCACTCTTGCCATTTACCTCAAACGCCTTAAAGCACTTGATCTGGCACTGCCATGGAAACGACCTTTTGAACAGGAAGGTAATTGCTGTGCATGAATTAGAGCTCATTAGTTGAAGATGGCTATACTGCAGGCTACATTAATCTGTTCCGTAAGGACATACTACTCCACATAGCATCATGGGGAGATTTTAACTCTTATTTGTAAGAAGATATAAAATTTATATATATATATATATATATATATATAAATTTTATATAACCTTATATATAATGTCATACTATGTAGGATTATGCAGCCCACCTGATGTTTAAAGTTAGTGGATGCTAATCTGAGGTGATTTAGCTTGATGGTGACTGGGTTGGCCTCATCTGTTTTGCTCGTTTCAAGCTGTGATCATAGTCACAGTATGAGTAATACCAGCTGGTACATTTAACATCCCTGCAGCGTCTACTTGAACATGTATAAATCTATATATTTTTGTGCTGATGAGTTATTGGCACCGTTCAATGGTTGCAAGTTAACTGCCATCTTTATACATAATTGATTATTAATGTAAATGATTAAAATGACTTGACTATTGTTAAATTTAATAAATGTTAATACATTAAAAAAGTATTTATGAAGGACTAACGGTTGGCATGGCACCATGAAGATGGCTCTGCCCATGTGGTGAAGTGTTTGGCTAGTTCAGATATCATTGCCATGCCGCATGCTACACTGTCCGTGTGTGTATGAGAATAGCAATGTGTGGTTTTCAATGTGTTCAGTTCGGGCAAGTGACTCTGAAAATGAACCCACCTGTTTATCAGGAAGCCTCTCTGCATTTGGGTTTACAGGCTGGTCCCTGAAGTCTAAGCCTCTCTGCATTTGGGTTTACAGGCTGGTCCCTGAAGTCTAAGCCTCTCTGCATTTGGGTTTACAGGCTGGTCCCTGAAGTCTAAGCCTCTCTGCATTTGGGTTTACAGGCTGGTCCCTGAAGTCTAAGCCTCTCTGCATTTGGGTTTACAGGCTGGTCCCTGAAGTCTAAGCCTCTCTGCATTTGGGTTTACAGGCTGGTCCCTGAAGTCTAAGCCTCGTCTCAGTAAGACTGCCCCCTTGTGGTTGCTGGGGAACACTTACCGGCTCAGCATTGATGGTAAACGAGCCGTGGAACACCGAGACGTCTTTCTGCGTTATAAAAGTGCTTTTCCTTCATGTGGTCGGTGGTTTTGCCCTAAAGATGTACCTGTGTGCCAGGTGAGCGAGAGCGGTTCCGCCGGGTCTTCTCCTCCCTCCTGTGGCTGACCTACAGGAAGGGCTTTGTGCCCCTGGGCGGCTCCTCCATGACCACGGACTGTGGCTGGGGCTGCATGCTCCGAACTGCTCAGATGCTGCTGGCACAGGGCCTGAGACTGCATCTGCTGCCTGGAGGTACACGTGCAGTTTCTCTCTCCCTCTCTCTGTCTCTGTGTGTCTCTCTTTCTCTGCCTGTCTGTCTGTCTCTCTGTGTCTCTGTCTGTCCCTCTCTCTCTCTCTCTCTCTCTCTCTCATTAACAGACTGATGTTTCATATTAGTGAGACCACCACTGGGCTTAAAGACACAAGCACACAAAGAACACGTGTCTCTGCATTAGTTTAATCACACAGCAAACACACCCAAAGTCTTTAGAGGTTTGATCTCATCTTCCCAGGCTGGACGTGGACAAGTGTTCATCAGCAAACCAAAGATGACCTGGACATCACAAGCCTTCAGCAGCCAGCTCACACCCTGCCCTCCGGGGCGTCCCGGGAGGTGGGCGGAGCCCAGAGAAGGCGCAGCGAGGGTGCCCTCCTGGATGGGGGCGGGGCCAGCAACGAGTGTGCCCACAGGCGATTGGTGGCCTGCTTCGGAGACACGCCCACTGCTCCATTTGGCCTGCACAGACTCGTGGAGCTGAGCAGGGAGTCCGGGAGGCGTCCAGGAGACTGGTACGGCCCATCTGTAGCAGCACATCTTCTACGGTAAGAGCCTTCCATAGAGAACTGTGGACTTGACCGCTGTGTAAATATGAACCAGGTGTTTGCAAGTGTGATGAGCACTGAAATAAGGCCTCTACTGAAATAAGGCCTCTACTGAAATGTTGCATTTAAACAGCATAGCTTAGGCCCAGTACAGCACACATGAGTAGTAAAGTCTGTGTGTGTGTGTGTGTGTGTGTGTGTGTGTGTGTGTGTGTGTGTGTGTGTGTGTGTGTGTGTGTGTGTGTGTGTGTGTGTGTGCGTGTGTGTGTTTAATTGCAGTAAGGCTGTAGAGGCGTCTGAAGTGAGAGACGTGGCTGTGTATGTAGCTCAGGACTGCACTGGTGAGTCCTGAGCTGTGCGTGTTGACCTTTGACCTGAGTTCAGACTTTGTTCACCCCCAAGCCTGGTGGAACATAGTGGACCTCTGTGAACACTTGAACATAGTGGACCGTGTCTCTGTAAACACTCGAACAGTTGAGGCATTATTAATGAATTCACATACAGGGTATAGACCACAGTGCAGTTTTAACCACTTTGGATATTGGTTTTGAAATTAAACCCTGTTTGAATAGATTTAGAACATTTCAGATAAATTAAGGAACACGAGTCTGCATTCTACTCAAAAGTCATATAGTGTAAAAACTGAAGTTTCCACAAAGGTGATTTTAAAGAATGTGTGATTGCCTTTCCAACTCCCATGTGTGGTACATGTGAGCCCTCTGTGTCCTGGTCCATGTGTGGTACATGTGAGCCCTCTGTGTCCAGGTCCATGTGTGGTACATGTGAGCCCTCTGTGTCCTGGTCCATGTGTGGTACATGTGAGCCCTCTGTGTCCTGGTCCATGTGTGGTACATGTGAGCCCTCTGTGTCCTGGTCCATGTGTGGTACATGTGAGCCCTCTGTCTCCTGGTCCATGTGTGGTACATGTGAGCCCTCTGTCTCCTGGTCCATGTGTGGTACATGTGAGCCCTCTGTCTCCTGGTCCATGTGTGGTACATGTGAGCCCTCTGTGTCCTGGTCCATGTGTGGTACATGTGAGCCCTCTGTCTCCTGGTCCATGTGTGGTACATGTGAGCCCTCTGTCTCCTGGTCCATGTGTGGTACATGTGAGCCCTCTGTCTCCTGGTCCATGTGTGGTACATGTGAGCCCTCTGTCTCCTGGTCCATGTGTGGTACATGTGAGCCCTCTGTCTCCTGGTCCATGTGTGGTACATGTGAGCCCTCTGTCTCCTGGTCCATGTGTGGTACATGTGAGCCCTCTGTCTCCTGGTCCATGTGTGGTACATGTGAGCCCTCTGTCTCCTGGTCCATGTGTGGTACATGTGAGCCCTCTGTCTCCTGGTCCATGTGTGGTACATGTGAGCCCTCTGTCTCCTGGTCCATGTGTGGTACATGTGAGCCCTCTGTCTCCTGGTCCATGTGTGGTACATGTGAGCCCTCTGTCTCCTGGTCCATGTGTGGTACATGTGAGCCCTCTGTCTCCTGGTCCATGTGTGGTACATATGAGCCCTCTCTCTCCAGGTCCATGGGTTTTGGGAGGACATTTCATTTGGTGGTGCATAGAGACTCTTGGAAATCAATACTCTGATAAGATGTACCATATTCAGATGTGATTCCTGTCCTGTTCCTTCTGTGTCTCGTCTCGTCTCATGTAGTGTATGTGGGAGACGTGGAGAGACTCTGTGATGGGCCACAGCCTCTCAGCTCTACGAGGGGCAGATCGATTATTATACTGGTGCCTGTGAGACTTGGGGGACATGTGCTCAACCTTGACTATGTGGAGTGTGTGAAGGTATGATCTGTGTCTCTCGCGTGGACACACACGCACACACACACACATACATGTATATGTGGCTCTGTGGTAGAGTTACAGTCCCTGTGTGTGTGTGTGTGTGTCTCTCTCTCTCTCTCTCTAGAAGCTGCTACAGCTGCATTACTGTATTGGGATTATGGGCGGGAAGCCCAAGCATTCGTTATATTTCGTGGGTTTCCAGGGTGAGTGGCCCCGGGGCCCGTGTGCTACACGCTACACACCGTTCACCCAGAGCTCCACGTTGGTAATGTGTCTGCTTCACGAGCAGACCTGGCATCGGCCTAGTGACGGTGGGACTTGATCGTAAAAGCTGAGTTCTGTCTGCAAAGCGTCCTTGGGCATGAGAGAGGTGCTACCTCAGCGTTACTACTAAAACCAGCAAGTCCCCCTCCTAATGCTGCAGTGTGTGGGGGGGTCCTGGACACGTGTGATGTGGACACGTCTTCTCTCGTGTGATGTGGACACGTCTTCTCTCGTGTGATGTGGACACGTCTTCTCTCGCTGTGCAGATGACTACCTGCTGTATCTGGATCCTCACGTGTGCCAGAGCGTTGTAGACGTGAGCCGGGACGACTTCCCTTTGGAGGTAAACAGTGGTCATAACAAACGAAGCCAAAATCTGATATTTAATAATAATAATAATCTTGTATAGCACCTTTCATACATACATGCAACTCAAAGTGCTATACAGTATTTACCCAGAAGGCAGCGTGGCTGCGGCCGGCGTGGTGGCCGTGACCCCAGTTGGTGGCGCTGTGGTTGACTACAGCTCTCTCGTCTGCTTGTGCAGTCCTTCCACTGCAGGACGGTGAACAAGATGTTGTTCCAGCGCATGGACCCCAGCTGCACCCTGGGGTTCTACGCGAGGGGCAGGACCGACCTGGACACGCTGCGTCTCCAGGTCACGGCGGTAGGAACCGCACACCGCGTGTCCCTCGTGTTCCTTTAGTTCAGGATGAGTGCGGCTTAGCTTGTAACGCTGAGGATAATGATCTTCTGACTGATGGATTTGGTCCATTCTAAAGCCACCTGTTATCGTGTGTGTGTGTGTGTGTGTGTGTGTGTGTGTGTGTGTGTGTGTGTGTGTGTGTGTGTGTGTGTGTGTGTGTGGGGGTGTGTGTGTGTGTGTGTGTGTGTGTGGGGGTGTGTGTGTGTGTGTGGGTGTGGGTGGGTGTGGGTGGGTGGGTGACTGGTATGTCCTTATGAATGGGCTCAGGTGCATTCTGAAAAATGGTGTAAAATAAATATAAACAAACCTTTTTTTAATTTGTTTCATGTAAATTAATGACCTAGATATGCAGATTCATGCAGATTTCTGCTTGGACCTGTTTAATTAGAGTTAATAGGAAGACCCATAATGCTTTTGGTCTGCTGGGCTCTGACTCCTCCCCCAGGCTCTGACCTCGTCGACAGAGATGTACCCCATGTTCACCTTCGTGGAGGGCAGTGGGCAGGAGGACCTTGGGGAGGCGGAGCTGACCCCTGACCCTGCATTGCATGTCCCGCCCAAAGACAAACGGAGGCGGAGAAGCGAGAGAAGTAGCATGGACGAGTTCGTGCTGCTCTGAAGACGGAGAGACTGAACTCTTACACCGTTACGGCAATTACACCGTTACGGCAATTACACCGTTACTGTGTCATTGTCCAAAAGTTTACTAGCACAGTTTGTAGCTGTGATGTGATCTTACAAACGCATCACTTGAGAGGACAACATATTTTCAGTTGATTTAGACTGTGCTAGTTTCTGTTCCAGCAGTAATGGCAACAGCCAACAGTTTCCACAGTAACGGGTCACTAATGTGTCTGCATAGTCTTCACACGGAGGTCCTGGTCTCTCCCAGCGTGCTTCACACGGAGGTCCTGGTCTCTCCCAGCGTGCTTCACACGGAGGTCCTGGTCTCTCCCAGCGTGCTCATCAAGGACCCGCCCAGAGTTCACAAACGGACGTCTCATCCTCTCATCATCTCAACCCAAAGCTGTGAAACTGCAGAGCTCTAGATCCCGCTGCTAAAGGCCTGACTTGAGGGCCCCCTGCTGGACGAGTGGAGTATTGCACATAGAGATGATGAGGTCCTTATTAACAAACAAGGCACTGTGAACTTTTAAAGCTGAAAACAAATACCTCAGACATGTTCAATCAAAAGTGTGTGTGTGTGTGTGTGTGTGTGTGTGTGTGTGTGTGTGTGTGTGTGTGTGTGTGTGTGTGTGTGTGTGTGTGTGTGTGGTTGGTTTCTGAAACAAAACACTACTTGGTGTAAAATTGAGGGTCTGGGAGAATCGTTCAGTTAAGTTGCCCCTACTGAGAGAATTATTTCTCATATGTTGCAGTGCCTTATGGGACATCAAATGCAGTCTTGGATGTCCGCACCATTGTACTGCTGTAACACAACTGTTCACGACGTTGTGCTGCTGATTCGGCTGTGATGCAGTACGTGCGACACTGTCCAGTGCTGCCGCCCTGCTGGACAGGAGCTGCATAAGTCCTCTGTTGAAATCTCACCACTGTTTGAATGTATCCTGTAAATGTTTGTTTAAATGGTTCACACTGGAGGAATAGCTGTTTACAGATTTTTAGAAATTTTATTTATTTCTGCGTTGAAGTGTGTGTGTGTGTTTGGTCGGTTTTATTTGATTTCTGCTTTTATGTTTGTTAGTGTGTCTTGTTAACTAGTGTTTGTGTTTTGTATGTTGATGGTTTTTAACATTAGACATACTTTTTTGTGAAGATCTATAATAGCCATTTTCAAATTAAAATATTAATCAAGTGGAAGAAATTCTCCATTCCCTTTAAAGTGCCAGATCATAATGTGTAATGACGTCGCCACCGACGACGTTGGCCCGGTCTCGTTTCCGAGGCAACTGCAGCTCTGTTCTTCCTGTGTCGGAGTTCAGCGGAACGGTGGCAGCTGCAAGAGAAATGGCCTCCGTGGCCGTTAGCAGCTGCAGGTGATCATAATTAAAACTAGAGCAGGCAAGGAAGGCTGCATAATGAGATTCGTGCTGGCTTGGTAATTATGCTAATTAAGGCAGGCTCTTGGGGAAGGCTCCCATTCGCTAGCCTCCGCTGCCCTCGTACACATTAAACATCCTGATTACTCTGATATCCTGTAAAGTCTGCCTCAGGTTAACTGATATTTTATTTGTGAGCAGTGCATACTGGTGATGGCTTTGAAAATGTTACACACTAAATGCCAATGTGTGATTTCCTTTCTTCGTTGTCCTTTCTGTAAGAGACAATTCAGCTGAGGAACAAGTCTCGTATCTCGTACTGCTGAATGAGCGTACGAGTGGTGATATGGCTCAGGTAGCACTAGCTGCAAACGCCACACCTAATCCTCTGTTATAGAGACTGTGTCTGTCATCTGGATCACCAGGGGGCGCTGTATCTGTGGAGTCATTCCAACTTGGGCCGAGACCTCTGGCTCCTGTCCAAACCTCGCCCCCAGAAGGACTGTCGAATCATTGATATGTTCATAAATGGGTCACGCACCTCATCCCGGTGGGAAAGGATCTTGTGCTAGGACACCTGCTATTGCTGGTTGTTGAGGCATACGTATGTTATAGCATACGGGGTTCGCTTAAGGCTTAGAGACTCTGCATCCTCCAGGAAACCTGAGTGTGATGGCTGTGTCTAGTGGATGCTTGCGGGGCCTTTGAGAAGGTGGAGGTGGAGTGGAAGGTGCTGATGGAGTTCTTCAGGATGGTGTTTGTGGACACCACCTGGCTGAGGTCCAAACACGTATGACTGCACAGCAGGTCCGACGTGTCCGCGGGCTGCAGGCAGCATGCCCACACACTCCGCTCTGTTCCTGAGAACACACGCACGGGTGAGGGACTTTGGGTCGGCTTGCCGTCCGTCACCCTTTCAAACACTTCCTTAAGACGACTGGTGAATGGTAGCTCCGGTTTCCAAATGGAAACATTGAATTTCCGACCACAATGGAGTTTCTCGTTGTCTTTCAGAGAATCAGTTACCGACATAACAGAGCTTGTGCTTACCTGTAATCTTCTGTGTGGTTTGTTACACCCGACACGCTTAATCCAGACCTCATTGAAATCAAGCTGGAGTAATGAGGAAGAATGAGACGCCCGCCACCCTGTCTCGCAGGGTAGACGTTCTGGTAAGTGTAGCATGGAAAGGTGAAAGCTCTGTTTCCTGGAGGCATGACTGAGGTTTGGCACGAGTCAGCTGCCTGTCCTGTGTGCTTTGAGGAACGCTCCCAGTGGAGTCTTCCTCCCTCTTCCTCTTCCTCCTTCTGTGTGCCTGGGCGAGCGTTTGTGCTTTGCCCCGTTGGTCTTGCACTGTGCCGTGTTGTCTTTGACTGCCACATTTGTCTGCTTTCTGCTTGGGTTACCTGTGACCAATGAGAGTTCAGGACACATGCCTTGAGGCCTGACCCTTGACATTCCTCTAAGCCTCTTGGGCACTAGGACCAGAAGCCGCCACTCATGCCTCTCATTCTGTTTTGAAATCTTACAAAATAAAAGTCTTTAAATTTTTTTTAGACCATTTGTTTTTTCAGCCATCACTTCCTACCTGGGCTGTAGATCTTAGCTTGTCCAGGATCAGCTGGTAATGTAAGAGTGAAATGGGGAGAGCCTCAGTTCACTGTCTCCAGGTCAGAAACACAAGGGCTTGTCCAGGATCAGCTGGTAATGTAAGAGTGAAATGGGGAGAGCCTCAGTTCACAGTCTCCAGGTCAGAGACACAAGGGCTTGTCCAGGATCAGCTGGTAATGTAAGAGTGAAATGGGGAGAGCCTCAGTTCACAGTCTCCAGGTCAGAGACACAAGGGCTGCTTCCTTTGCCCTTGGCTGTAGTTCCTGTGCAGAGTGCCTGGCGCCAGGCGGTTGAGCAGCAGTGCATGCTGGGTAGCCGTGTGCAGCAGACTGCTGGAGTTCCTCAGAGAAGAAGCTTCTTGGAGAACATCCAAACTGTCAAACTCCTACGTCTTACACTGACATTTCCGAAACATATAGAGGGGCATGTAGAGAAAGTTTAGGTTTTTTCAGGTAAGGGGATTAAAATGATTGCTAATAAAATAGAATAAATAAAGTTAAAAGGTTTGTGCCAGTGACATGTTAGAGCGGCCTTAGTTCAGGCAAGTACTTGGGGTCTGTAGGATTCTGGATAGAGGAGCTACGTGAGCCGTGTAGATGTTGTAGGTGTTCTACAGGGGTCAGTGGTGTGCTTTCATAATGCTGTAGTGAGGTAGCACACCTTCTCATCCAACACTGACCTGTAATTGTTGCATCTGCTTAAGGCCACATCGTTATTTCTGTATGTGACTGCAGGAACGTTCAAACATGAGCCCAGGAGGCTCTACTGCAGCCCGAGGTCCACCGCTAACCCCCGTGGTGTCACTGCCATGCTGCCTGTCATGCTCATTTATGATATAAAAAGACTAATGTAAATGTGACTGTTTGTTATATAGAGATTAATCTATGCATTCAGTTCTTTAAATTACTCACAAAACGTTGAGGACAGAACTTGTGTACCTCATAACCTCAGAGATATTGACACTGTTTAACCGGAGTTATTTTTTAAGAGTTCTTGACGTGTTCCTGTGAATGTGGGAGAGGCAGCGTGCGTTCTTGGTATGTTGGTATGGTATGTTTATTTGGTGCGTTCACTTTTTCATTTGGTACTTTCGCGTGAAACCTTCCGTAATGTGGCAATTGCAAATGTTTTACATGCCAGCCACACCTTCAGTAAATGAGCGGTGGTTTGAAGAACGAAGAAAAGAAAATGTGTGGGGAGGGGTTCTGGCAACTCGGCGTGGACTTCTAGAAACTTCCCCTTTGTTATGCCACCCTGAAGACCCCCGAGTGAGCTGCAAGGACCTGCCACGCAAAAAACAGCCAGAGGTTCGACAGTCGTCTCTCGGTGATGGATGCCGTCGGACGTCCAACCGGAACATCCATCTGTCGTCAGGTGGTGACAGCGACACAGTCTGCGTGTCATGAGGCCCACCTCTGCTCATCCTGGGCAAGACTCGTGAAGCGCGACTTTTACGTGGTTCGCATATTTCCATAGTCAGGCTGTTCTCGGAAATGTTTGGAATTGCTTCTGCAAACACATTTTGCTAAAGCCAACAGAGAAAGTGAAAAATGCCATCATTCCTGTGTATTGCTTTACTTACACTCGTAGCAGTGTGTGTGTGTGTGTGTGGGGGGGGGGGGGGGGGGTGTGTGGATGTTTGTTTGACTTTTAAACATCAGTGAAATGAAATGATTTATTTTTAAAGAGATAAGAATATTTTACTAGTGGTTACTGAGACACACAGATGGCATAGATAAGGCAGAGACACACCCCACAGTTCAGGTTTACTGCTGTGCTTTAAAAATGATTATCCATGTTCACCAGCATCGCGCAGTGCTTTATGAATATCACATTTTAATCAGCTTTGAACTCTGCCGTCAGTTTGCAGCCATTTTCTTAGAAATTATTGTTTTCTTGATCATTTTTCTGATTTTAGCATAAATATACTGACCAAGCTCAGTGTGTGAACGGTAAAGACAGTGTGTAGAAATTACATCCGAGCTGATACATTTGAGAACTTGCCATCGACATGCGGCAAGTTCAATAAAATGTCATACGAGTTCTGCTGGTGTTCACCATGTGTATGGACCCAAAGTGACCACATCAGCCTTACCTGCCGTGTTGGGGTGTGTGTGTTCTGACCGCATCAGCCTTACCTGCCGTGTTGGGGTGTGTGTGTTCTGACCGCATCAGCCTTACCTGCCGTGTTGGGGTGTGTGCGTTCTGACCGCATCAGCCTTACCTGCCGTGTTGGGGGGTGTGCGTTCTGACCGCATCAGCCTTACCTGCCGTGTTGGGGTGTGTGTGTTCTGACCGCATCAGCCTTACCTGCCGTGTTGGGGGGTGTGTGTTCTGACCGCATCAGCCTTACCTGCCGTGTTGGGGGGTGTGCGTTCTGACCGCATCAGCCTTACCTGCCGTGTTGGGGTGTGTGCGTTCTGACCGCATCAGCCTTACCTGCCGTGTTGGGGTGTGTGTGTTCTGACCGCATCAGCCTTACCTGCCATGTTGGGGTGTGTGTGTTCTGACCGCATCAGCCTTACCTGCCGTGTTGGGGTGTGTGTGTTCTGACCGCATCAGCCTTACCTGCCGTGTTGGGGTGTGTGTGTTCTGACCGCATCAGCCTTACCTGCCGTGCTCCTACAGACAGCTGTGAAGGCTTCACTGCAGACCCCAGGAACACAGCCTCTAAGGCAGCAGCTTGGTGACGTTAGCGCTTCACACAATACCAAACACATCAAGTCCTGGTACTAATTTTTGCTCCACTCTGAGTAATATTACGCCAGTGTTATCAGCCAGTCAGAAGCAGCGTGGACTTTGCTGTTACGATACATACGTGGGTCACCACACAGGTGTGAATGTGGAACTGAGAGGACGAACTTCGAGTGCATGACCCCAGGAAACCGTAGATGAACACTCCATCACACACACATGTGGTGTTTTAGTTGTGTATGACTGGAAGGATTCACGGTTTCCAAAGTGAAAGTAATTTTTCATGCTTGGTTCTCTTGGTGTGGAAGAACCAGGTTTACTGGAAACACACGCACGTGTCTCTGACAGTGACTGCAGCTCCAGTGAGGGGTTAGAACTCTATATCAGCCTTGCGCTGTGTCTTCTGTAGAGTCAGCTATCAGACGAGCTGAACACAACTCTCTCACCCTGCTCAATATTCTCACTTTTACACACCTCAGCTGCACTACAGCAAACATGCAGCTTCATTAAACATCTCCTTAAGCAGTGAAGTTCAATACTGCTGCATGCAGACAGTGATGTGTTTAGGAACTGTATAGGGTACTATAAGAGGACTGTAGGAGTACTGTATAGGGTACTATAAGGGGACTGTGGGAGTACTGTATAGGGTACTATAAGAGGACTGTATGGGGTACTATAAGAGGACTGTAAGGGGACTGTATGGGGTACTATAAGAGGACTGTAAGGGGACTGTATAGGGTACTATAAGAGGACTGTAAGGGGACTGTATAGGGTACTATAAGAGGACTGTAGAAGTACTGTAAGAGGACTGTAAGGGGACTGTATAGGTTACTATAAGAGGACTGTAAGGGGACTGTATAGGGTACTATAAGAGGACTGTAAGGGGACTGTATAGGGTACTATAAGAGGACTGTAAGGGGACTGTATAGGGTACTATAAGAGGACTGTAAGGGGACTGTATAGGGTACTATAAGAGGACTGTAGAAGTACTGTAAGAGGACTGTAAGGGGACTGTATAGGTTACTATAAGAGGACTGTAAAGGGACTGTATAGGGTACTATAAGAGGACTGTAAGGGGACTGTATAGGGTACTATAAGAGGACTGTAGAAGTACTATAAGAGGACTGTAAGGGGACTGCATGCCTTCAGCTTGCGGCCTAGTCAAGCAACCAAACCATTATGTGGTTATTAAAACAACACAACAAATGTACACTTAGGAAACCTGTTGGCCTGCATAGAATCAGCAATGGGTTAGTAATCCAAGCTGTTTCACAGGCTGGGTAGAGGGCTGGCTGGGAATCGCATGTATTTACTCCTTATATGTATTTTGGATGGTCCAAGATTAATTCTTCTCGAAGACCAGAAGCAAACAAAGTACAACAAACATACAAAAGCAATGACCATTATTAACTTTTGACTAATAATGAGTATATTTGCATGTTTCTAGGGCTGTAGCACTGATAGGTTGGTACATTTGCAACTCTTAGGAGAGGCTGGGCCTGTTAGTGACGTTACTGCCATTGAATCCCTTATCTCAGTTGTTATTATAGGGGTGTGTCCCAGAATGCACAGTTATAATAAACCTTACAACTACCCCTGAACCCTTAGTTGACCCACCATACCCAGAGGTATTGGTGTGGAATTTCAGTGTGCAGTGTGTCATCTCTGTGTAAATGTAACTTGTCTGAAGTGTGTGCAGTGTTGACTTCCAATCATCAGCTGAGTACAGATAATAGGATCCAATAGGAACTTAAATGACAAAAACATAAATGAAGTTTACAGCCAACATTTATGAATGCAGACTGTTTATATATGTAATAAAACCAGCAAAGAGCCACCAGCTAAGAAAATGTGACAGAAGCATTTTCTAGAGCATAATTCAACACAGTTTCAAAGATTTTTACTCAAAGTTGCTCATGTAGGACACAAGTTATGCCTGCTGATTCTGAGAAGTAGGTCTGAGCGGCTTCCTGAAACCAGTACCCACGTCCTTCCTGAAACCAGTACCCACGTCCTTCATGAAACCAGTACCCACGTCCTTCCTGAAACCAGTACCCACGTCCTTCCTGAAACCAGTACCCACGTCCTTCCTGAAACCAGTACCCACGTCCTTCCTGAAACCAGTACCCACGTCCTTCCTGAAACCAGTACCCATGTTTTTCCTAAACCAGTACCCACGTTTTTCCTAAACCAGTACCCAGGTCCTTCCTGAAACCAGTACCCATGTTTTTCATAAACCAGTACCCATGTCCTTCATAAAACCAGTAGCCATGTTTTTCCTAAACCAGTACCCATAGCCCTTGTTTCATTTCCATTTAAGTAAAGAAATAACTGTTCGTCCTATGAGTCCTGGATTACCACAGCCACACTCAGTAAAAGGCTAACATTCACTGTAGCATCTGTAAACTGGGGGTACCAGTAGAAAATCCAGATTATAAATCCAGATTAAAAAAGCGAATTATTTACATTTTAAACCCCGTCTTTAAATCCCTAAATGGCACTGGCTGCTACTGCTGTATCTTGCCTACAGCCTACATCCCCGATAATCTCACTGGCTGTTTACATATGATAGTCTCCATGGACGTAATTTTGATTTCAAAAGTGGGGGGGACATGGATTCGTAGCTATTTAAATATTTGGTTTTAACCGTAAAAACTGGGGGGGACCAAAGCTGGCTTTTGAAAAAGTGGGGGGGACATGTCCCCCCCGTCCCCCCCCAAAATTACGTCCGTGATAGTCTCAGTCACAGACTTCAGTGACATCACACTAGAGAAGTAGAAGACAGAAATGCTCCAAGGTCTGGATGACATTTACATTTTTATGGATTTTAAGTTACTTGCGTATGCAGTAAAACTTTTCGTAGAGTTTATTGTAATGTTTTAATCTACTGACTGAGCAGAACATTGAAGAAATGCTCTGAATGACGGCTGCCCTGGGTTAACTATGTGACAGGTGCCCCCTGCTGTTCATGTGCAGGAATGACTGCTCTGCAGAGCAATAGCAAACGATTGTGTTAACTGCGTAAAGCTCTTGAATGTTAGAGTTGCCAGGAATTCCAGGATTAACTCAATGCTTTCAATGCTAATACAAAGGTGTTTACAATGACAACACAATCTAGACAGACTATGTTTCCAAAATACATGTCACTGAAACGAGGATATGTTGCTGAAAGGTAATTTCAGAGTACAATAATTAATAAAAAATTAGATAATTAAAAAATGATTATCTGTAATGATGCATTCTGTAGCCAACCTGTGTTTGTACATCAAAAAAGGTATAAGTGTGTTCATATGCACGTGTGTGTGTGTGTGTGTGTGTGTGTGTGTGTGTGTGTGTGTGTGTGTGTGTGTGTGTGTGTGTGTGTGTGTGTGTGTGTGTGTGTGTGTGTGTGTGTGTGTACACAGAGTTCCTGAGCGAGGTGTGGTACAGACACGCCTGTTTAAAGTATTAAAATGGACAGACTGCCTGCAGACATCCTCCAGTGGAAACCTGACAGCTTACAGACAGACGTGACCTGCATTAGCATAACACGCCACACGGTCTTCGACGCCACACAGTCTCCTCAGTGTTTCAGGGCAGCAGGGCACCGTAGCTACACTATCATTTACTAACCAGTAATTAGGCCTGTTTCTGTCCAGGCCCACCAGTCCTTCATCTCATGACTTTCTCATGACATCTCTCTCTCTCTCTAGTTCCCTGCAGTTACCTCACATTTCTTATCTCGCTCACTCATTCTTACATGGTGTGGAGCTGGTGAATTACCCCTCCCCACACACACACACACACACACACACACACATACACACATAGGTGTCCCAATTCGGAGAAGAATGAAGGTCGTGAGCACTGTGTACAGTCACACTGGTGTCACTAACCCAGCACGTTCTGCTTAGCACAGTAAACTGACTCTGGCTCTTCTGCTGAAAGTGACGTTTGTGGTACCGAGACTCATGTTTACCTTAAACAAAGCGATCTCTTACTTACACACTCACTCACTCACTCACTCACTCTGATAGCACATAACAGTGAAACAATAAGCACTTATACAACTTAATGTTTGTGATGAATATATCATATTTCATAACACTGTCAAACAGAGATCATAATGAGAGTGTTTCCTCTGCTCCATTATTTTGTTGCTAATAAGTTATTAATGTGTTTCCAACTGTGTAATGACCTTTTAATTGCACTTGAAAGACCATAAATACTGTTGAGTAAAGACCCTAAATAGTGTCAGAGTGAAGAAGACATGCAAACCAAACCAAAACTCAACCTGGCATCCTGGACATTGGACACTAGAGACAGGACACTGGGTCCTGGACTCTGGACACTGGGGCCTGGACTCTGGACACTGGAGTCCAGTACATGCTGGAGGAACATAAGGTATGTTAACACTTAAGACAGAGGATTATATTTTGTGTCAGACAGAAACTGGGTTACACAATCATGAATATTTTTTACAGTAAATTATTAGTTTCTGTCTGCTTCCCCATTCTCTCTCTCTCTCTCTCTCTCTCTCTCTCTCTCTCTCTCTTAATCTACATTAATCATACATAGCATTGTTTGTCTGTTTTCCTATTGGGTGTGCCCAGTATTAACTCACAGCGACACCAAATAAACCAGAGATCTCAGCAAGCAGGACCTCTCTGCTCCCAGCATGCCTTTCTGCCTCTGGGGGGGGGGGGTGCTTCAGGGGTTCCAGCAGATGTATCAATAAACATTTACTCACAGGACACCCAGAAACAGGGGACAACGAATACTATGGACGTATTAACTCATCTTAGAGAGGTGAAAGGTCACCCTAGACACTCGTGTTGACTAGGTGGAGCTGTGTGGAATGTCATTTTAACACACCTCTTCAAACGCTCACAAGTGGTGACGGATGTCTAGTGTGCTCTTTGCATCCTCACACAACATCTCAGAAGACATCTGCTCATATTTAAGCACTTTGCCTGTTCCACTGCAGTCGTTTGACTTCAAGAGACAAAGGTAGTGAACACACAGGCCCACGTTAATCTCTGCTCCATGATCCGGTGGTATGTGTTCATTTGAAACACTGCCACCTACGTGTGTTGGTCTGTCATTACACAGGAATGCTGCGTGTCTGTCCGTTTCTTTGGGTCTCAGTGTTATGAGGTGAGTTAATGAATCAGGTTAATGAATGTGACATAACGAGAGTCCAATAATGGCTGTGCGAACACCTGCATGCTAATTGGCAGGTGGCTCTGAAGGAGAGAGTGATAAATGGATCAGGAATGCGAGACAGAGAGAGAGTGACGGAAAGAGAGAGAGAGATAGAGAGAGAGAGAGAGAGAGAGGAAAAGGGACAGGTGTGTGTGTGTGTGTGTATGTGTGTGTGTGTGTGTGTATGTGTGTGTGTGTGTGTGTGTGTATATATATGTGTGTGTGTGTGTGTGTGTGTGTGTGTGTGTGTGTGTGTGTGTGTGTGTGTGTGTGTGTGTGTATGTGTGTGTGTGTGTGTGATATGTTCTGTGGCATTCTTCTCCTCCTTCCCATCCTTCTCTCCACCACGCTACAGCGAGCCCTTCCTCTCCTCCACCCTCCCAGAGAGCAGCTGTGTGGACTCCCCCACCCTCCCTGGTGTAGCGTCGGGCAGCTGCACCCAGATCACAGAGACCTGCAGGGGTGGTCAAACACTCCCTCTCCTCTCTCCTCCCGCTGGAGAAGAACTGAGGTTCGGGGTGAGCAAGACCTCCTGTGTCCACGCTGCTGACCCAGGGAACCAGAGCACACTATATACAGCACACGCTCACCTGTCACTATTAACATATAACACAATATAAAAGGATGAACCACGTTTGAATGACACTGTATGAGCTTGAATGGTGGGACAGAGGATGGAAGTAGAGAATAGTGATGGAGGTAGAGAATAGAGTGATAGACATAGAGGATAGAGTGATATAGTGATAAGGTAGAAGGTAGAGTGGTAGAGGATAGAGATAAAGGTAGAGGATGGAGTGATAAAGTAGAGGGTAGAGTGGTAGAGGTAGAGGATGGAGTGATAAAGTAGAGGATAGAGTGGTAGAGGATAGAGATAAAGGTAGAGGATGGAGTGATAAAGTAGAGGGTAGAGTGGTAGAGGTAGAGAACAGAGGAGTGAAACAGGTATTCCCAGTGCACCTGTTTCAGTGGGCGGAGCCAAGACAGGTGATCATACCTTAACTAGAGGAAGAGTGGCAGCAGAGAGAGACGCCAACAGAGGAGAAGAGAAGACTGAGAGAGAGAGAGAGAGAGCGGGACTCAGACACACCAAAGGTCCTGGATACACAAACATGTCCAGCATGTTCGGAAAGAAGAAGGAAACTGGGCCGGTGAAAATCAGCCAGTAAGTGCAACTGTGTTGTGTATGTTTGAGTGTTTGTATATATGTGTGTGTGTGTGTGTGTGTGCGCATGTTTGAGTGTTTGTTCATTTGTGTGTGTGCATGCTTGAGTGCGTGTATATTTGTGTGTGTGTGCATGTTGGAGTGTGTGTATATTTGTGTGTGTTTTGTGTGTGTATGTTTGAGTGTGTATATTTTTGTGCATTGTGGGTATTTGTGTTATATTGTGTGTGTGTGTGTGTGTGTGTGTGTGTGTGTGTGTGTGTGTGTGTGTGTGTAATTTAAGAGTATGTATTTATTGTATGCATATGAGTATGTATTTATTTATGTATTGTGGGTTTCTGTGTGTTGGTATACGTGTTTATTTTGTGCGTGTATGTTTGAGTGTGTGTGTGTGTGTGTGTGTGTGTGTGTGTGTGTGTGTGTGTGTGTGTGTATGTGTGCGTTCTTTCTTGTTTCTTGAGTTCCTTGCTTAATTTCCCTTTGAACTCCACTGCCTTGTTCGGCTTACGCTGCAGTGTATATATTATAAGATTTCCTGAGTCCAATCTTAAGGCGATCTCCGTCCCAGGATGGTATCTGCATGTCTAAATAACGTTTACAGAGGGCCACGTTCCTAACAGGTCGCGTGTGCGCGAGCCGAAGAACAGCTGCAGTAGAGTGTGCGGTGTCTCGCGCTGCGTGTCTATCAGCCGTTATCGGCGCCAGTGCGCAGTGCACGTGCTGGGCTTGCGAACGTGCACACTGCAGGCAGATAAAATGTCTCTCCGGATTGTGGTATACAAAAAAACCCCTATGTTGTCGCATTTAGGATAATCTCGAAACCTTCACCTAACAGCCATAAATGATTATTGGCTTTAAGAATGCGTTGCGCCACCCACGTGTGCGTTAATATGCCAGGCCTCTAGGTGCGTTTATTTCTCTTTATGGCAGGCCTCGCCTGTTGTGCTGTCAGTGACTGCAGTGACTCACTCGCGTTGGTTGGGAGGAGGCGCGTTCACGTATGAATGGGGGCGCGTGCACGATAACCCTTTACGAGTGTAAATATTCATTTCAGGTGCGATAAAGTTGCAGGTCGGTTGAAATGGGCGCAGCAGGTTCACTCAGGTGTTGAAACGTGATATACTGCCGTTAGCGAAAGCGAATCTGATCAATTGGAAGCTAAATGAATGAACCAACAGCCAAAACGTGCTCATTAAAAATCTGCAGTAGTTTATGCAAGTAGGTGTGGCGCGGTGTGCCCTCGTGGTTCAAGGTGTGTGTTCCTATCAGGGTGTTACTGCAGCTCACTGCCGGTCCAGCCAGTCGGTGTGTATCGATTAGTAATTAGTACTAGTAACTAGTAATTAGTAGCTGATTGTCCGTGTGGAACTGATGTTGAAGGTATAGTGAAATAAAGCAGGTGCACATAAATGAAGAGTAATGAGCTGAACTCAGACGAGCCTGGTAGACTTGTGCTACAAGTCTGAAATGAAGAGAATAATTCACCATAGTTGGTGGTGTTGTTGTCTGACTTGATGGCTAATAGACACGGAGTCCTGATGTTAGTCCTAATGTTAGTCCCATCACGTAGCTAGTTCTGGACAGGTAATGAATTTATCGTGGTCTTCAGATGAGCTAACTGCTGCGTACGTGGCTACAAGAAGGTTTAACAATGAATTCAGTACAGTTAGTCACTGGCCAAGTAATGAGTCATGGATCAGGTGTGAGTCTTTGTTTATCAAGTGTGTTTGTATGTTAAGTGTGAATGATGGAGACAGTTCTGAGTACTTATGATACATAGCATAGATAAAAGTGATTACCAGATAACAGTAAGATGGAAGCTTATTTATCTGTAATCATTGTGTGTGTGTGTGTGTGTGTGTGTGTGTGTGTGTGTGTGTGTGTGTGTGTGTGTGTGTGTGTGTGTGTGTGTGTGTGTGTCTTTTTCTGTACATATTTTTGTGTACAGTAAGGCATGCTGTTTTTCAGGTATAACACAATGACATACATATGAAAGGGTTAGAGCAAAGAAGCCAAACCGGAACCCCCTGCAGTGCTAGACTAAAACACACATGCACACCCACACACACACACACACCCAGCATTCTCACTCTCTCACTCATACTGTCTCACTCTCACTTCTACACTCCCTCACAAATGTTATCCCCTCTCTCTCTCTCTCTCTCTCTCTCTCTCTCTCTCTCTCTCTCTCTCTCTCTCTCTCTCTCTCTCTCTCTTTCTTTCTCTCTTTCTGTCTGTCTCTCTCTCTCTCTCACACACACACACACACACACACACACACACACACATCTCCATGTCGTCTGTCTCTTTCTCACATTTTCATGACCATAACTAGCATTAGTTTAGATTAAATGCTCTGTTTAGCTTTAAAGTGTTTAGTTTGTCTCTTTCCATGCACATAATCCTCCACGGTCCCCATATGTCCACGGTCCCCATATGTCCACGGTCCCCATATGTCCACGGTCCCCATATGTCCACAGTCCCCATATGTCCACAGTCCCCATTTCTCCAGTCTCCAGCTGGGGATGGGCCGTGTATTAGCTTCAGCCGTCCTGTGTGTCCTGTATATCCTGTATGTCATGCAGTGTATTAGTTTCGATCATCAAACAGTTCTAATTGTTCTAACAGTGCAATATGACTTAAGGTCGCTCTTAAGTGTTAAATAGCCATATTCTGAATGAGGAGAGGAGAGTGGAACCTGATTAGTGCACTAATCTCTGTCATCATTGAAGTCATTGAACATGGCTGGTACGTATTAACTGGACAAGGCTGTGAATATGGAGCTGTGGGTGTGGAACCGACTCGTCTTGGAACGTTCTCTGGGCGTCACACACCAGCAGAGGAGGTGACCCAGTAGGCCTCTTGAAACTCATACCAGTCAGCCCATGTTTTCATTACTAGTTGACAGATGTCAGTAATGTCAGAACGCTGCTGAGTAAATCCCTGGAAGTAGCAGTGGGATAGACAACACGCCCCGGGGAGCGGGTGGAGCGGGTGGAGTGGGTGGAGCCCAGCTGGTTGGGGAGGAGGGACAGCGTTATGTAACATTAGCTGGAATTAGAGGGTAACAGGCATGATAAGGCCCTGAACAGAAGGGCTGGGTTTATGGCCAGCAATGTGGTATGCAGAATTACTACTGGTTTGTGTGTGTGTGTGTGTGTGTGTGTGTGTGTGTGTGTGTGTGTGTGTGTGTGTGTGTGTGTGTGTGTGTGTGTGTAGTCGTGTGAGTGCTGTGAACAGTTCTTCATATTCCTTATGTGCATCAGCACCACTAATGTGTGTGTGTGTGTGTGTGTGTAGGTCGCAGGCTAATGACCTGGTGGTGCTGATTGGGCGCATGCAGAGCGGTGCAGACCAGGTGGAGAAGAACATCCTGCGTGTTGATGCTCTGCTGGCTGAAGTACTACTGAACACACTATTATTACTAATAATACTACTGAACACACACTATTACTACTGAACACACACTATTACTACTAATACTACTACTGAACACACACTATTACTATTACTACTGAACACACACTATTACTACTAATACTACTACTGAACACACACTATTACTATTATTACTGAACACACACTATTACTATTATTACTGAACACACACTACTACTACTGAACACACACTATTACTACTACTACTGAACACAAACTATTACTACTAATACTACTACTGAACACACACTATTACTACTACTACTGAACACACACTATTACTACTAATACTACTACTGAACACACACTATTACTACTACTACTGAACACACCCTATTACTACTAATACTACTACTGAACACACACTATTACTATTACTACTGAACACACCCTATTACTATTACTACTGAACACACACTATTGCTACTGAACACACACTATTACTACTAATACTACTACTGAACACACACTATTACTACTAATACTACTACTGAACACACACTATTGCTACTAATACTACTACTGAACATACACTATTGCTACTAATACTACTGAACAAACGATTACTACTACTACTGAACACACACTTACTATTACTACTACTACTGAACACACTATTACTACTACTGAACACACACTATTACTACTACTACTGAACACACACTATTAATACTACTACTGAACACACACCCTCCTACTACTACTACTACTGAACACACACTATTACTACTACTACTACTGAACACACACTATTACTACTACTACTACTTCTACTGAACACACACTATTACCACTACTGAACACACACTATTACTACTACTATTGCACACATTATGAACATACACTATTACTACTAATACTACTATTGAACACACACTATTACTACTACTACTACTACTGAACACACACTATTACTACTAATACTATTACTGAACACACTATTACTACTACTACTGAACACACACTATTACTACTACTACTGAACACACACTATTACTACTACTACTACTACTACTACTACTGAACACACACTATTACTACTACTACTACTACTACTGAACACACATACTACTACTACTAAACACACATACTACTACTACTGCACACACACACAATTTCACACAAATGCTTTGTTTTTTTTTTACTAAGCCAACAAATCACCCTCCTCTCCTCTCCTCCCCTCTCCTCTCCTCCCCTCTCCTCTCCTCTCCTCCCCTCTCCTCAGGACTCAGAGAACGGGAAGCGTGGAATGTCTCTAACACGGCGCATTGAGGCAGCGGACAACCTGTCCATGGCGGAGACCCTGCTGAAGGAGCTCTTCCTGGACATGGACAAAGTCAAGAAACTGCAGCACCCACAGGCTGGAGAGATTGAGCTGGAGTGAGAATCAGTCATGCGCTACTGTTCACACACACACACACACACACACACACACACACACACACACACACACACACACACACACACACACATATATTTAAACCTCTCTCTCTCAGTGGCTTTGTTCAGATCATACTCACTATTTCTTCGGTGTGTATTTCTCTTGCCCTCAGTGTGAATAACCTGCATGAGCGCTGGTTCAGGTGTTGCAGTATGTACAGAGATCTGTATAAGCAGAGTCTCGAGGTGGATCTCACACCCAAGATCAACTGGGCCCAGGTGCTCACAGGCAAGCAGGTGAGGAAACTCCTTGGGTTCTGAGACTGGCTGCATTCAAGGAATTCTGGCTGCATTCAAGGAATTCTAAGTCATATCTGACCACATCTCTCTGGCTGTCTCCTGGAGTGTCATTAACAGTGACTTCCTTTCTTTTCTCATGTTCTTTCTCTCTTCCTCTATATCTTTTCTATCCATTTATATACATATACACTTTAGCTTATTTATGTATACGTATTAGATATTTAGTTAGTAAGTTACTTTGCTTGTATTGTCAGTGATGTGCTCAAAGAAGTGTTTTGAATGAATTTAGTGGTATTTTATATGGAGAGAGATACAGCAGTCTGGCTGTAGTTCCATGAGAGAGAGATACAGCAGTCTGACTGTAGTTCTGGGAGAGAGAGATACAGCAGTCTGACTGTAGTTCTGGGAGAGAGAGATACAGCAGTCTGGCTGTAGTGCCATGAGAGAGAGATATAGCAGTCTGACTGTAGTTCTGGGAGAGAGAGATACAGTAGTCTGACTGTAGTTCTGTGGTTTTGTCTTCCAGAAACAGATCGAGAAAGAGGCTTTTGGGCCCACGCTGTCTGATGTGGAGAAGCAGATTGCTGCTCACAACATCACACATAAAGAGATCGAAGCTTACCGCTCTCAGATAGACTCATCGGTAAGCACACACACAGCACATGGAATGCAGTTATTTTTGCCTGTAAATACAATTATTGTTGACCCAAGATGTTACCATCAGAAATGATTGACAGATTTCAGCCATCACTGTAACCAACACTGTCACCATCACCACTTCCCTATCTTCTCAAACAGGACCCCCCAACTGTGAAAAGTCAGTATTCAAAACTAGTGGTGAGTTATGGTTGTTTGTTTGTTTTTTTTTTTTTGCTCTGTGGTTTTGTGGCATTTAGTATCTCCACAATTGTCTGCTCAATTGTGCGTTTGTGACCATGCGTCCATGTGTCTTCCCCTCTCGTGCTGTGTGCCTGTGTGCTCCAGGAGAGTTCCCTGACGCGTAAGCATCACCTGTCCACGCTGTACGATTATCTCCAGCGCTGTGAGAAAGAGCTGGCCTACCTGAGAGAGCAGGAGAATCAGATCTGTAAGAGAGACTGGAGCGACCGCATGGTGGACCCTGCAGGAGTCCGTAAAGAGTTCGAGGTCAGAACACCCACAGCAGGGAGCCACTGACTGGTGGGAGGGGCTCTGGGAAGAAGGCGTGGCTATTACTGGTGTTTTACAGAGTTCTAAAGAGTTCTGTAGAGTTCTACAGTATTTTACAGAGTTCTAAAGAATTCCAAAGAGTTCTACAGTGTTTTACAGAGTTCTAAAGAGTTCTGTAGAGTTGTACAGACCAGAGGTCCATTGTGACCCAGCCTTGTACAGCATGACATGTCAGCACTCATGCTTTGATTTAATGTCACTTTTTACAGAGTTTACGTGACCGTTATGAATGTCCTGATGAATCACAGCGTGTAGATTCAGTCTCCCTGATGTGTGTGAATGGACCTGTTTGACAGAGGTTGAAGGACACCAGTCTGCAGGCCCATGAGAGCGAGATTGCAGATCTACAGAAGCAGACGTACCGGCTGGTCCCTGAACACCCGGGTTCCTCCACCATCAACGTACGTTACCTCCGGACTCCAGCATGAAGGGCACGAAACAGTGCTGCCTGCTTATTCCTTCACTATTTCACTGATCCATCCATCCATCCATCCATCCATCCATAACTTCAGTTGACACTCAATTAGCCAGTGACTCATTCATTCATTCATTCATTCATTTATTCAAATAAACCTCTCTTGATGATCTATACCTTCACTCCAGGAGTATTTTGATGTGACTGTTTGTTTCAGACCCATAATGCTACAGTGCAGAAAGAGTGGAAAAAGTTCCGCAACCTCTGCCAGTGCCAGGAGACCCACCTGGACAATGTGAAGAACTACAAAAAGGTAAGAGAACTATGGGTAATGTAGTCCTTCTCAGTTTCCTGTTTGCTCCTTATCTTGTTTTTCAGTCATTGACTGTGCTTACACAAACGTGAGAACTGCTTTGCCTCTTACCTGCCTGACTAAGACCTCTGCTCACTCGGTCATGATTCACTTGTGCAGTTCCAGCTGGATGCCGAGACGATCTCAGATTCTCTGAGAAGGATCAACAGCAGCATGGAGCCAAACATCCTGACCAAGATGAGCAATCCGCAGATCCTGATGCAGCTGGAGGTGTGTGTGGGCGGTGTCCCGCTAGCTCAGGGCACCTTAATGCTACCAGTGGATCAGGAGAGCTCAAAGCCAGAAACTGAAATCCTGTGTGTGTGTGTGTGTGTGTGTGTGTGTGTAGTCAGAAGAGAGGGCAGTTCAGAGAAACGAGCAGAAGCTGGCGAAGCTGAAGGAGGCGAGCGGTGGTATCGCCCCTCTGACTCTGCGCAGGATCTCATCAACCAGGTGCCCCGTGGTGGCCATATGTGACTGGAACACTGAGAAGGTAGCACACACACACACACACACACACACACACACACACACACACACACACACACACACTCACTGTAAAGTAAACACACAAAGGGAACTACCACAAGCTCAACAACAACACAGTATGCTCTGGGAGGCTACTGCTATTAATCTGAACCGTGAAAGCAGTTAGTGTTGCCTGTACCATGCATTTCTGTAATGAATGTGAACTCAGCAAGATTTCAGCTACTGCCACCTAGTGGTAGAACAGCCAAAGAACAATAATCTCTTCCCACTGAACAATATTGAACAATATTGTCTTAAGCAAGTCTAACTTGTTTAGACTCACCAACATCAGTTTGAAAAAACTTAAGACAGATACAGACATGGTCTTCAGTGTTCTCCCATCTTAAACCTTTCCTGATCCGTGCAATCAGTTAAAAACAGCATAACTTGAATCAGTAGTTGAGCTCTAGCGTATGAACACCTGTGGTTCTTGAATCAGTAGTTGAGCTCTAGCGTATGAACACCTGTGGTTCTTGCATCAGTAGTTGAGCTCTAGCGTATGAACACCTGTGGTTCTTGCATCAGTAGTTGAGCTCTAGCGTATGAACACCTGTGGTTCTTGAATCAGTAGTTGAGCTCTAGCGTATGAACACCTGTGGTTCTTGCATCAGTAGTTGAGCTCTAGCGTATGAACACCTGTGGTTCTTGAATCAGTAGTTGAGCTCTAGCGTGTGAACACCTGTGGTTCTTGCATCAGTAGTTGAGCTCTAGCGTATGAACACCTGTGGTTCTTGAATCAGTAGTTGACCTCTAGCGTATGAACACCTGTGGTTCTTGCATCAGTAGTTGACCTCTAGCGTATGAACACCTGTGGTTCTTGAATCAGTAGTTGAGCTCTAGCGTATGAACACCTGTGGTTCTTGCATCAAGGCGTCTGTGCAGAAGGGGGAGAAGTACTCCCTGGTGTCCAGCCCAGCGGAGGAGAACTGGGAGGTGAAGAGCAGCCTTGGGGAGATCAAAGTTGTCCCAGGGGTCTGCTTTGTCATCCCTCCTCCTGACCCAGAGGCCATCGACCGCGCCACCAGGTGAGAGCCATATGAACATTAATAACAACAATAAAGCTGGACTAACAGACATTATTTTCAAATTTAAATAAAAACACAATGACAGCTTGAAATTTAATTATACATTTGGGCGTTTGGTTTGAGAAGGACCTCTGGAAAAGCCATGTTTTATTGATTTGTTAATTGTACGTGACCCTGCATTTAGATCAGTGACGAGGCAGTTTTGACTAACTTGGCTGTGCTGTGTGTGCTGTGTGTGTATGTGTGTGTGCGTGTGTGTGTGCGTGTGTGTGTGTGTGTGTGTGTGTGTGTTTGTGTACACAGTCTGGAACAGGATCTTGCTAGTTTGAAGCGCAGAAGAGCTTCTCTCCAGTCTTCTTTACGGACCCCCACTGAGGAGGTGGTGCAGGTCACTAAGACTGGTACGTCCGAGTCTTCTTCTGAAATGTCTCCTTTTCATTAGCTTTCAACATCGTGTACACAGACCTCAGCGTAAGCCCCTGACTACCGTGCCTTTCCACCGCAGTTGCTGTGTCCAGAGCCCCCGATGACTCGAAGGGCACCGAACTCGCCAGCCGTCTGGACAAACTGAATTCTGACTTGATGAAGTTGGAGAAGGACGTCCTCGCCAGAATAAGAGTCCCTCTGGACCGACGGAACCCTACAGCAGACCTGTCTGCCAGACTTGGAGAGCAAGAGGTAAAACTACTCATTATATGGAATATGGTTGTAGAGGAGATGCTATGGCAGGGAGAGAGAAAGTGAACGCTACTCTGAAACTCCTGTTAATGTGAAACTCCTGTTACAGTCTGAAACTTGTCTCATTGCAATCTGCCTGCTGGATTTGCTGTTTTGTTTGGCCTAGAGGTCTGCCTTGACCCTGAAGAATCTGCAGGCAGAGAAGGCGTCGATTGAGAGGGCGATGGAACCCATCCTATCCCAGAAACCCCTGGGGCCCACCACTTCCTCCCTCCCCCAGAAACTGAGCACTGCTAACAACAAGATAGAGGACATTGCGTCCCTCACCGACCTCTATGGCAAAAAGTGAGTTCAAGGAGTTTATAAGAGGTGTTTGAGTTATGAAAGAGTTCAGCTCTAAGAGTTTATAAGAGGTGTTTGAGTTATGAAAGAGTTATGTGTGGGTTTCTTGTCGTGTTGGGGTCTCAGTGACGTGTGGGTTCATTGTCGTATTGGGGTCTCAGTGATGTGTGGGTTCCTTGTCGTGTTGGGGTCTCAGTGATGGGTGAGTTCATTGTCGTGGATTGTTGTGACTCTCTGTTGACCTCTTCCATAGGGCTGATGCTGCTATGCGTTTGGAGAACCAACTTAAGAAGGTAGACAAAGGTCTCACAGGACTAGAGGATCAACTGGCCAGGAACACAGTTATCCTGGATAAACCTGCTGCCATACAGGACAAGACTCGTGAACTCCAGGTCAGATTTCAGGAGTAACTAATAGGGTCCCCAACCAAGTGTCCACTCAAGACTTATTCACTGTACGCTGCATATCATCCCAAAGAACCATCTAAATAATTCATTAGTTGATAATATTTGCAAGGCACTTTCAACGAACTCAGGTCCTATTGTACAACTGCAACTGCAGGAAGAAATTAGATGGGATTAAAAATATTAAAATATTTAACATCTTGTTGACCATCCTTATCTGACGGCCATTGTGTATTTGGTAGAGGAGGGAGCTTTGTGTTTGTGGAAGGAAAAAACAAACAAACTCTGCTTCAGTTGCTTTCTGCGTCAGAGGAGAAATGATGAGCAGGTCTCAGTATAGTTTGACGTGTGGTTGTATGATCCTCTAGAGTCTGAGTAAAGATGCCACAGCCTTGAAGGACGACGTGCAGAAGCTGAATATGGATCTGGAGCTGACGGAGCAGCTTTGTGGTCATCTGCAGAAGAGCTTCCAGGAGCACTGTCCTGACGTCCGTCACCAGCAGTCTGACGTTAGGCGCCTCCGGAACCGCTATGCTAACATCAACAACGAGCTAAAGCAGACGTAAGAGTCAAGAACACATTCAGAAAGCCATACCTGGCCCATCTGAAATCACATAACTCAAACCCTCAACATTACCCTAGCCCATCTGAAATCACATAACTCAAACCCTCACCATTACTGGCCCATCTTAAATATACCAGACACAACATGGCCATGTGACAGTTCTGACCTGCTAAAACATATTATGTGTAAACACAAACTACAATTGATAGTGTCACTTTCAGACTGGAGCTTTAGAAAAGTATGTTAAAATGTACATTAGATAATATTTGGCCTTAGTATTACATAGTTCAAAATGTCACCTGAGTCATCTCTTGACATGCCGTTACAGATTAGGATTAATGCAAGAAGCAGCCAATAAACAGCAGATTTTCCAAAGTGCTGTCCAATCTCTCAACCAATCCCTGAACACCATACCCAACAACAAGCTAGGCATGGAAGACAGCATGACTCAAATCACTGCAAAGCAGAACTCACAGAAGGTCAGTTTGGTGTTTCACACTTACCTACAAGGTGTACAGCTTCATACACAATATAATCAACAGAAGTGTTCAGGATATTGGTTCTGTGTATATCCTCAAGGCAATACACATGTAGGGGGAATTAACACTGAAAACTAATTAACACTGCTGATTAACACTGCTGGCAAGAAGTAATGATGGACATTTTTGAGACTTTAAAATCAATGAAAGTGTGACATTGTGCATAAAAATATATGTCAAATATTCTAAGTAGAAATACCGTTACAGTAGTTACTGAACAGGCAAGTATGTTATCAATTTGCTGTCAAATTGCAGAGGACAGTTGAAGACCTCAAGAGAAAGTCTGAGGATGTAGATAGACTCGTGGCCCTTTCTCATGAGCTGCAAAACACCCTCAAGGTAAGGCTTTTGTTTTCTAAGATGAAGTCTTTCATGTTTAGTATTTACTCTTTAGTCTTAACTGGGGGTTTAAAATAATTATTTGTTTCTAAGAAAACGAAGTTACTAAGTTGTCTCTTCTAATAATTCTTGACATTCTGTCATTGTTTATAGGAATATGAAACTGTCTCTTCTATGTACCACAACAATTCAAGCACTGGAGACACTGATTTAAAAAAGAGCTACTCCCTTACACTTGCGGATGCTGTACGTATGAAGGTATGTTACAAAAGGGTAACACTTAACTGTAATCTTAACTGATTATTGTTTGTATTAGGTCATTAAATGTGAATGTCAATTTTTCTTCTTCTAGGAAAAAGAGGCAGTGAAGCGGTACCATGAAGCATTGGCCCAGAATGTCCAACTTCTTGACCAAATGGATCTGGCAAAGGGCATTGTCAATGAGGTCGGTTTTGATGTATGATCATATATTAAGGCATTACAATTTAGAAAACATTTTAAATTAAACCTAAATTAAGATGCTTTTTAAAACATCTACAAGGGAGTGTCTCGATAGACTGCTTACAGTAAGTGTTTTGTGTTGACCTGTACAGAAAGAAAGTGTTGTGAGTCGGGTAGCAGTGCAACAGCAACAGTTGGTGCAGAAGGACCTGGTGGAGGTGGACAGCTTGAAGAGGGAGCTGTCGGAGGAGAGCTCCCTGCGGGCCAAAGCTGAGAGTGACCTGGAGACCTACAGGAAGAGGATGGTGTCACTCAAGACCCGGAGAGGAGTGGAGCGGGTGGAAGAAAAAGAGACCGTGCATTACTACCGTGATCCCAAACTAGAAGTCGACTTGGAAATGCTGAAGAAGAAGATAGAGGATGAGGTCTCAAAACACTCTGGAATTCGTACTGAAATTGAAATCCTCAAACAGAGAATTGTTAAAATGGAGCATGAAGTGACCGAAGTTAAGCCGAAGCTGGTGACCAAGGTATTTACGGAGTACGAAAAGGATCCCCAACTGGAGAAGGAAGCAGTTTTGATCCGGGAAGAGATGCAGAAAATAAGAGAAGAGCTCAGACTACGAGAGACTGAAGTGCTTCAGAGGACCACTGAGATCACTTTCTTGGAACAAAGGAAACCAACAATTAAAGAAAGAATAGTAAAGAAGGAGGTTGTGAAACTGGAAAAGGATCCTGAAATGCTCAAAGCTATCGTTATGTTTAAGAATGAAATCTCAGATGAAGGCATAAGATGCAAGAATCTGAATGATGAAATATTTCAGATACGGAGCCAGATCAACACACTGGAGAGGATTATTCCCACTGTGCAACCTAAGATTGTCATGAAGGAGCTAAAGAAGGTGGAACAAGACCCAGAGCTCCTAAGAGAGTCCAAGGTTCTTCGAACAAACCTTGAGGAAGTATTGCAAGAAATCACCATCTTAACAAAAGAGGTTAACAGCCTTCAACTTCAATACAGTCAAGTTGAGAAGCTGAAACCCAAGGTTGACTTCAAAGAGATGATCCATGAAATCTATAGAGTTGACCCTGAAACTGAGATTGAACTGAGGCGCCTGAGGAAGGAGCTTCAAGATATGGGAAGACAGCGTGTTGAACTGGAGAATAAGATAAACTTGCTAATGGTGGACCTTAAGAACCTGCGCTCACAGAAACCCAAGGTTGAGACGAAAGAGACAGTTCTGGAAGTTGTAAAAGAAGAGAGGAGTCCAGAATTGGCTCGGGAGATATCGAGACTGAACGAACAATTGACCCGCCTTAGGGCAACCTACACCTCCACTTCAGATCAGCTCAACATCCTGCGCAAAGAGCGAGATGAATGGAAGGCTGAGAAGTCCAAGATAGAAACAACAGTGGTCAACAGGGAACTAATCAAATATGAGAATGATCCACTCCAGGAGAGGGAAGCTGAGCGACTAAGGAAAGAGGTACGTGCGGAACTTCAGCTTCGACGCAGAACGGAAGAAAATGTCTTTGATCTTCAGCAGAAACACATCATACTGGAGAGACAGAAACCCGAAGAGAAAATTGTGTACCAGGAAGTTGTACGCCTAGAAAAGGATCCAAAGCATATTCTTGAGCATGAGAGGCTAACCAAGAAACTTGACGAAGAAACCAAGTCACGTTGGGCAGTGGAGACAGATGTGCAGAAACTAAGAGCCATTGTTGCTGAGAAGCAAAAGAGCCTAGCTCAGATGGACGATCGGCAGAAAAAGATTCTTGTTGAAACAGAGCTTAGACAAATCAAGTCTCGGATCCTAGAGCTTGAAAGTACTCCTCCGTGCATTGAAGAGAAAATAATCATTGAGGAGGTCTTAAAAGTAGAAAGAGATCCCAATATAGATACACATATGAATGGCCTTCGCAGTGATTTAGACACCGAGAGCACCAAGATCAGCAATCTGGAAAGGGACATCCGAAACCTAAAGCTCAGGATAAATGTTCTGACCAAGGAGAAATCTGTGGAGAAAACGGTGTACAAGGAAGTGATCAGAGTTGAGAAGGACCAAGCTGTGGAGACCGAAAGAACCAGAATGAGAGAGCAAGTAACGGCAGCAAAGAACACCAGGCGGAACAAAGAGGATGAAATTCAACGACTTCAAGCCAGACTGACCCGTCTTCAGACCACAATGACCGCCGGCTCCAAGGAGGAGTCCACCCTTATCCAAAATAGGGACGCGCTACGGAAAGAGAGGGATGACCTCCTTCGGGACTTAAAGAGACTGGAGACTGAAAGACAGGACATCACCATATCTTTCCAGCAAAATACTAAACTACTGAGCGAGAAGAGCCAAATGTACAAGCTGAAGTCGAGCAAGTTGGACAATGACATAAGGAATCTTGAAAAAGACATCCTGCTGGAGAAAGACAGAATAAACCAAAGAGAGGTCACCATTATTGAGCTGCAGAATACACTGACAAAGGAGGATCACTCTGAGAAACACACCAGGGAAACCACCAAAACCACCAGAATCACTATTCTGGATCCGGAGACTGGGAAAGATATGTCACCTTATGACGCCTACCTGGAAGGTCTTATTGACCGTAACCACTATTTGCAGCTCCAGACACTTGAATGCAGCTGGGAAGAAATGACATCTAGTGGACCTGATGGTGAGACCACTGTTCTGCTGGACCGCAAGAGTGGGAAGAAGTATTCTGTCCAGGAGGCATTGAAGGAAGGAAAGTTAACCCTTTATGATGTTCAGCAGTACAGGGACGGCAAAATTCCCATTTCTGAGTTTGCTCTCATGGTTGCAGGAGTAAATAAGGCAAAATCCCACACAAGTTTAAGCAAAGCTCCACTCTCACCAGTAAAAAACACAACATCTCCATTGGCCAGCAGTTACAACTCCACCACGCGCTCTCAGCGGTCTTCCCTCTCAAGCAATGGGCTCTTGAGCGCCGCCCCAGTGGTTAACAGTGGGGAGGAGACCTTCCCAATCTGCGGCATTCTGGACACCACAACAAAAAGTCATATGTCTGTGCGTAGTGCGATGACCCGTAAACTGATCGATTCAGAGATGGCTCAGAAACTTCTAGAGGCTCAAGCGGCTACAGGAGGAATTGTGGACCTCAACAAGAAGGACCGCTTTTCGGTTCACAAAGCAGCAGAACGTGGCTTGATTGACCCAAATCAAGCACAGAAGCTTCTCAGCGCCCAGAAGGCTTTCACAGGTGTTGAGGACCCTGTTACCAAACAGCGTCTATCGGTGGGGGAGGCAGCTGAAAAGGGCTGGATCACCACTGAGAATGCCAGGCGGTACATGGAAGTCCAGCTTCTCACAGGTGGCCTCGTGAACCCCAACAAAGCTGGACGAATGAACGTACAGACTGCCATTCGGGAGAAGATAATTGACCAATCTATAGCCAGTATGCTTGAAGATGATGTGAACCACCTGAAGTATTTGGTCGACCCCATTACAAAGAAGAAGATCACATACAAAGAAGCCATGGCACTATGCAAGAAGGACTATGCCACGGGTCTCCTCCTACTCCCAGTGGCATCTACTAGATTCTAAATGGGGGATATCTTCTCATAGACCAGTTACATCTCTATCCAGGACGCTCGTTAAAGGAAAGCAGGGTTTACCTTCTGAAAAGGAGCAAGTGAGAGGAAATTATGATGCTTGTGGTGTAGAAGAGATGTTTGGTTTACCTACTAATTTCTCATATACTTTAAGTGTTATTGAGATGGTGCATAGAAAACAGATGTTTTATGTTCATCAAATTATGTTATTTGTCTAGATCTCTCCATTTGGTGTTGTTTTTCGGTATTCATTCACTTAACTGTCACTGTATCTTTCATATGATGTCATTATAAGGCAGCTTGCAATAAAAGCGCATTAGACAGCTCGACTGTCTCAAATGGGGTTTTTTTTTGGTAAAGTTTTAGTAGGTGTGATATTCTATCAGTGGGTTTTGAAAGTATCTTTTGTACATCAGAAGTGCCCAAGGTTGAATCAGACTCTCAGGGACACAAACACCATGCCGAGGTTTAGGTGACAACCAACAGTGCGACCATGTGCAGGTTTGTCCTTTTTGTGCTGATGCTACCTTGAGTTCTGAATGTGCTTTAGCTGTTTTATCATAGCTATGCAGTGGTATTTTACACTGTTGATATAGCCCATGCAGTTTGGCTTGACACCACGGTTTCCAGGTATGTGATTGTTGTCCTGATCACCATATGCTCATTTTGAAAACTCGGAACACTCATGAATCATGCTAATGCCTTTAGCATTTGTGAATTTGCATTCACAAAAGCTTGAACATAGAAATAGACACACTAACATACATAGAAAAGATGATTCACCAAATAACGCTTGAAAACCTGGCCTGGCCATTATACATGAGCCATTATGAACTCTTACTGGAGTTAGCTTCTCTTACTGGAGTTAGCCTCTCTTGGTACCACAAGTATCCGATGATGTAGGCCCAGAGAGAGCTTGGGACAGAGCCTCAGGAAGCGTGCCACTTGATCCAGGTGCAGTGGACACTCGCCTGACATGGAGATGTGTTGCATATTTGGTGAAAAGCACTTTAGTTGTCTCGCGCCGTGTGTTATTGCAGTTGCGCTTTTACGCGTGCTGTCTGTCGCGAGACACAAGAATTAACCTCATGATTTGCAACAGAATAAATTCACAAACTTTAATAATAACTTTTTCGTCTTGATTGCATTGTACCACTTGTCTTCTTCACAGTTAAAGTAGATAACTTCGAGTTTTTCTGTCAACATTTCAGAATAGGTAGGTAACTTCCTATTCAATCTCAAACACAATGGTGGCATCCTGTGGATGGGAGGGCGGACCTCCGTGGCTCTCCTGGGGAGACCCACGATAAGCGCTGCAGGAACTACAGCGCTACACACATTATGTGTTGAGGCAAAGCGAGTCGCAGTGTTGTTCAGAGAGTACTGTCCAGGCGAGGGTTATGTCTGCCCACGCAACTGCACGAGTGACCATAGATGGGTGAATCAGGCAGCAATAGCACTTCTCTCTAGAACCAGTTAAATGAGACATCGACCAGGGTAAAATTTGACTGGTAACCACTAGACCATTCAACATTACATTACACATATCAGTATCACAAAGAAACATGGCATTACTACAATGCTTCAAAATTGCTTCCTGCACCAGTACATTACTAATTAGGGTTCACACACGTAGTGTGGGAAACCTATTGTAATTGTCGGGTTTTTTCTTCTTATTATTATTATTATTTTTCTCCGCATAAAACGCATACTGCAGCCTAGACCGTAAGGCCCAGAGACACCAAACTTGGCAGAATGGTGTAGTCTCTTTGCGAGACCGTGCTAAAGCACAGAGACCCACATTGGCCTGATGGTGGCGCTATAGCGCACCATTTTGCGTTTTGGTCCATATCTCCCAAACCGTAGGTCCTAGAAACAAAATTCCACTTCTGAGGGATTCCTTGGCTCAAGCCAAACAAAAAAGCCTCAAGAACCATTAAGCTCCGCCTACTTAGATTTTTTGCTAATTTGCATAATATGCAAAACCTACTTTTTTATACTAGTCCCTGGATTTTCATCCGATCACCACAACCTTGGTGTCAAAATATTCAGGAGAATCTCTTTATCAAAGGTGCTTAAAAACATTTTGAGATTTGCATACAGTCTGGTTGTCACATGTCAATCAATAGCTCCAAGGCGTGGCCAAATTTACTTAAACAGCCATATCTCAGCAACGCTTTGACCGATCTTCATAAAATTTTAACAGTTGTTAGGGCACATGACTCTGAGGTCATAGGTCAAAGCTGGCCACGATTGTCCAATAGGGGGCGCTATAACATGGGAAAAACTGTATCTCAGAAACCATTAGTCACATCAAGCCAAAACTTTACAGGCATCATCAGGGGCCCAAGTGATATCAAGACACACAATGATGACATCATCACTCAAAAAACATGGCCGCCATGAGCCAATTAATTTTTATTTGAAATAATTGGCCATTTGACAGACTTACCATTGGCCAAACAACATGAAACCTCACCACTGTGCATATCTCAGGACTATGTGTCATGCTGTGCAGTTTTAAAACATATGGCCACTAGGTGGCGCTATTTGTGAAAATCATGCATAACTCCTCCAAATTTTCACTTAGGAACATGCAACTTGTTTCATTTTATTCCTTGCAGTAGACCTGACAACTTTGCAATTACAAGTCCTATTAAAAAATGCATACTTTTGTCACATTCATCTATTGTTTGAAAATAGCTATTTACAAACTAGTCATAGGAATTTGATCCAATTATGGAAAAATTGCTATGAGCATAATCAGTAGACTCTGTAGGTAAAACGTGATTAAAAAAATGTTGGATTTTTATTTTTCTGATTGGTCCATTTTCCCATTATATCATTGTGGCCATGCCATATATGACCTATATTGCTATAACTCATAAACCATGTATGCAATCAATTCCCAATTTGAAAGGCTTTTATATCCTGAAGTCCTTGTGAGGTATGCCAAGTTTGGTTCAAATTGGCCTGTCGGGGGCGCTACAGTACCCAAAAACCTAAGAAAACATAAAAACTCATGCTGCAATCTTGTTATGCAGAATACAGACAAGTAATTGGTCTTGTATGATCCAGATCAATAAGTTCTATAACATTGCAATTGCATCTTATAACAAAATGTGCACTGCCTGACCAGAAATGAACCTTTTAATTCACCAAAATGTCATATTGCATTACTGAGATTAATGAGATATCAGTATGGTAGTACTTGGGCTCCATCTAGTGGCCAAACATCGGAACGGACTGAAAACTATTTCTCACATGAAATACCACACAAACACACACACAAAGCTGATCTCAGCATGTGATTTAGTTCTGTGATTTGAATCATTTTGCCAATACACATTATTTTGATCCTTTTGGGCCTTTAGTGCCCCAATTGAACATTTTTTTGCACATTGATTTATTTGTGCATTTTTTCCACTCAAACAGCTTCTTTTGGGTCTAATTATTATTTTTCTCCGCATAAAACGCATACTGCAGCCTAGACCGTAAGGCCCAGGGAGACCAAACTTGGCAGACTGGTGTAGTCTGTTTGCGGGACCGTGCTTAAGTACAGACACCCAAATTGGCCTGATGGTGGCGCTATAGCGCACCATTTTGCGTTTTGGCCCATATCTCCCAAACCGTAGGGCCTAGAAACAAAATTCCACTTCTGATGGATTCCTTGGCTCAAGCCAAACAAAAAAGCCTCAAGAACCATTAAGCTCCGCCTACTTAGATTTTTTGCTAATTTGCATAATATGCAAAACCTACTTTTTTATACTAGTCCGTGGTTTTTCATCGGATCACCACAAGCTTGGTGTCAAAATATTCAGGAGAGTCTCATTATCAAAGTTGCTTAAAAACATTTTGAGATTTGCATACAGTCTGGTTGTCACATGTCAATCAATAGCTCCAAGGCGTGGCCAAATTTACTTAAACAGCCATATCTCAGCAACGCTTTGACCGATCTTCATAAAATTTTAACCGTTGTTAGGGCACATGACTACGAGGTCATACGTCAAAGCTGGCCACGATTGTCCAATAGGGGGCGCTATAACATGGGAAAAACTGTATCTCAGAAACCATAAGTCACATCAAGCCAAAACTTTACAGGCATCATCAGGGGCCCAAGTGATATCAAGACACACAATGATGACATCATCACTCAAAAAACATGGCCGCCATGAGCCAATTAATTTTTATTTGAATTAATTGGCCATTTGACAGACTTACCATTGGCCAAACAACATGAAACCTCACCACTGTGCATATCCCAAGACTATGTGTCATGCTGTGCAGTTTTAAAACATTTGGCCACTAGGTGGCGCTATTTGTGAAAATCATGCATAACTCCTCCAAATTTTCACTTAGGAACATGCAACTTGTTTCTTTTTATTCCTTGCAGTAGACCTGACAACTTTGCAATTACAAGTCCTATTAAAAAATGCATACTTTTGTCACATTCATCTATTGTTTGAAAATAGCTATTTACAAACTAGTCATAGGAATTTGATCCAATTATGGAAAAATTGCTATGAGCATAATCAGTAGACTCTGTAGGTAAAAACTGATTAAAAAAATGTTGGATTTTTATTTATCTGATTGGTCCATTTCCCCATTATATCATTGTGGCCATGCCATATATGACCTATATTGCTATAACTCATAAACCATGTATGCAATCAACTCCCAATTTGAAAGGCTTTTATATCCTGAAGTCCTTGTGAGGTATGCCAAGTTTGGTTCAAATTGGCCTGTCGGGGGCGCTACAGTACCCAAAAACCTAAGAAAACATAAAAACTCATGCTGCAATCTTGTTATGCAGAATACAGACAAGTAATTGGTCTTGTATGATCCAGATCAATAAGTTCTATAACATTGCAATTGCATCTTATAACAAAAAGTGCATTGCCTGACCAGAAATGAACCTTTTAATTCACCAAAATGTCATATTGCATTACTGAGATTAATGAGATATCAGTATGGTAGTACTTGGGCTCCATCTAGTGGCCAAACATCGGAACGGACTGAAAACTATTGCTCACATGAAACACCACACAAACACACACACAAAGCTGATCTCAGCATGTGATTTAGTTCTGTGATCTGACTCAATTTCCCAATACACATTATTTTGATCCTTTTGGGCCTTTAGTGCCCCAATTGAACCTTTTTTTGCACATTGATTTATTTGTGCATTTTTTCCACTCAAACAGCTTCTTTTGGGTCTAAAGGACCTATTGGGTCTATTGCCTATTGAAGCCAAGTGGCCTATTCGTGTGTGAACCCGCCAATTGCCGCTTGCGGCTATATTTAGGGTTCACACACGTAGTGTGGGAAACCTATTGTAATTGTCGGGTTTTTTCTTTCTTATTATTATTAGGGTTCACACACATAGTGTGGGAAACCTATTGTTATTGCTCGGATTTTTCTTTCTTATTATTATTATTATTATTTTTCTCCGCATAAAACGCATACTGCAGCCTAGACCGTAAGGCCCAGGGAGACCAAACTTGGCAGACTGGTGTAGTCTGTTTGCGGGACCGTGCTAAAGTACAGAGACCCACATTGGCCTGATGGTGGCGCTATAGCGCAGCATTTTGCGTTTTGGTCCATATCTCCCACCCCGTAGGTCCTAGAAACAAAATTCCACTTCAGGTGCATTCCTTGGCTCCAGACAAACAAAAAAGCCTCAAGAACCATTAAGCTCCGCCTACTTAGATTTTTTGCTAATTTGCATAATATGCAAAACCTACTTTTTTATACTAGTCCCTGGTTTTTCATCGGATTTGTTCAATCTTGGTGTCAAAATATTCAGAAGAATCTCATTATCAATAAATTTGAACAAAATTGTTACATTTGCATACAGTGTCGTTGTGACATGTCAATCAATAGCTCTGAGGCGTGGCCAAATTCACTTCAGCAGCTATATCTCAGCAATGCTTTGACCTATCTTTATGAAAATTTATCAGTTGTTAGGGCACATGACTCAGAGGTCACAGGTCAAAGCTGGCCACGATTGTCCAATAGGGGGCGCTATAACATGGGGAAATTTGTTTCTCAGAAACTATTAGTCACATCAAGCCCAAACTTTACAGGCATCATCAGGGGCCCAAGTAGTATCAAGGCACACAATGATGACCTCATCACTCAAAAAACATGGCCGCCATGAGCCAATTAATTTTTATTTGAATTAATTGGCCATTTGACAGACTTACCATTGGCCAATCAACATGAAAACTCATCACTGTGCATATCCCAGGACTATGTGTCATACTGTGCAGTGTTGAAACATTTGGCCACTAGGTGGCGCTATTTGTGAAAATCATGCATAACTCCTCCAAATTTTCACTTAGGAACATGCAACTTGTTTCTTTTTATACCATACAGTAGACCTGACAACTTTGCAATTACAAGTCCTATTAAAAAATGCATACTTTTGTCACATTCATCAATTGTTTGAAAATAGCTCTTTAAGAACTAGTCCTAGGAATTTGATCCAATGATGGCAAAAATGGCATAGGCATAATCTGTAGACACTGTAGTTAACTAAATAAGGAAAAAATGTTGCATTTTTATTTGTCTGATTGATCAATTTTTCCATTATATCCTTCTGGCCATGCCATAAATGACCTTTATTGCTATAACTCATAAACCATGTAAGTGATCAACTCCCAATTTGAAAGGCTTTTATACACTGAGGTCCTTGTGAGGTAGGCCAAGTTTGGTTCAAATTGGCCTGTCGGAGGCGCTACAGTACCCAAAAACCTGAGAAATCATAAAAACTCACGCAGCAATCTTGTTATGCAGAATACAGACAAGTAATGGGGCTTGTATGATTCAGATCAATGAGATCTATAACATTGCAATTACATCTCATAACAAAAAGTGCACTGCCTGACCAGAAATGAACCTTTTAATTCACCAAAATGTCATTGCATTACTGAGATTAATGAGATATCAGTATCATAGTACTTGGGCTCCATCTAGTGGCCAAACACCGAAACTGACTGAAAACAATTGCTCACATGAAACACCACACAAACGCACACAAAGCTGATCTCAGCATGTGATTTAGTTCTGTGATCTGAATCATTTTGCCAATACACATTATTTTGATCCTTTTGGGCCTTTAGTGCCTCAGTTGAATTGAATGTTTTGTCACATTGATTTACTTATGCATTTTTTCCACTCAAACAGCTTCTATTCACTTTTGGGTCTAAATGACCTATTGGGCTTCTTTTTGCCTATGTGAGGCCAAGAGGCCAATTTGTTGGTCTAAAAGACCCTTTGGGCTTTTTTGCCTTTTTTTGTGTGAACCCGCCAATCGCCGCTTGCGGCTATATTTATTAGGGTTCACACACGTAGTGTGGGAAACCTATTGTAATTGTCGGGTTTTTTCTTTCTTATTATTATTATTATTATTATTTTTCTCCGCATAAAACGCATACTGCAGCCTAGACCGTAAGGCCCAGAGACACCAAACTTGGCAGAATGGTGTAGTCTCTTTGCGAGACCGTGCCAAAGCACAGAGACCCACATTGGCCTGATGGTGGCGCTATAGCGCACCATTTTGCGTTTTGGTCCATATCTTCCAAACCGTATGGCCTAGAAACAAAATTCCACTTCAGGTGCATTCCTTGGCTTCAGACAAACAAAAAAGCCTCAAGAACCATTAAGCTCCGCCTACTTAGATTTTTTCCTAATTTGCATAATATGCAAAACCTACTTTTTTGTACTAGTCCCTGGTTTTTCATCGGATCACCACAACCTTGGTGTCAAAATATTCAGGAGAATCTCATTATCAACGTTGCTTAAGTAAATTTGGCCACGCCTTGGAGCTATTGATTGACATGTGACAACCAGACTGTATGCAAATCTCAAAATGTTTTTAAACAGCCATATCTCAGCAACGCTTTGACGGATCTTCATAAAATTTTAACCGTTGTTAGGGCACATGACTACGAGGTCATACGTCAAAGCTGGCCACGATTGTCCAATAGGGGGCGCTATAACATGGGAAAAACTGTATCTCAGAAACCATAAGTCACATCAAGCCAAAACTTTACAGGCATCATCAGGGGCCCAAGTGATATCAAGACACACAATGATGACATCATCACTCAAAAAACATGGCCGCCATGAGCCAATTAATTTTTATTTGAATTAATTGGCCATTTGACAGACTTACCATTGGCCAAACAACATGAAACCTCACCACTGTGCATATCCCAGGACTATGTGTCATGCTGTGCAGTTTTAAAACATTTGGCCACTAGGTGGCGCTATTTGTGAAAATCATGCATAACTCCTCCAAATTTTCACTTAGGAACATCCAACTTGTTTCTTTTTATTCCTTGCAGTAGACCTGACAACTTTGCAATTACAAGTCCTATTAAAAAATGCATACTTTTGTCACATTCATCTATTGTTTGAAAATAGCTATTTACAAACTAGTCATAGGAATTTGATCCAATTATGGAAAAATTGCTATGAGCATAATCAGTAGACTCTGTAGGTAAAAACTGATTAAAAAAATGTTGGATTTTTATTTATCTGATTGGTCCATTTTCCCATTATATCATTGTGGCCATGCCATATATGACCTATATTGCTATAACTCATAAACCATGTATGCAATCAACTCCCAATTTGAAAGGCTTTTATATCCTGAAGTCCTTGTGAGGTATGCCAAGTTTGGTTCAAATTGGCCTGTCGGGGGCGCTACAGTACCCAAAAACCTAAGAAAACATAAAAACTCATGCTGCAATCTTGTTATGCAGAATACAGACAAGTAATTGGTCTTGTATGATCCAGATCAATAAGTTCTATAACATTGCAATTGCATCTTATAACAAAAAGTGCACTGCCTGACCAGAAATGAACCTTTTAATTCACCAAAATGTCATATTGCATTACTGAGATTAATGAGATATCAGTATGGTAGTACTTGGGCTCCATCTAGTGGCCAAACATCGAAACGGACTGAAAACTATTTCTCACATGAAATACCACACAAACACACACACAAAGCTGATCTCAGCATGTGATTTAGTTCTGTGATCTAAATCATTTTGCCAATACAATTTATTTTGAACCTTTTGTGTCTTTACTGCCTCAACTGAAACTTTTTTTTACATAAAGTACACTACCTGACCAGAAATTAACCTTTTAAGTCACCAAAATGTCCTATTTCATTACTGAGATTAATGAGATATCAGTATGGTAGTACTTGGCCTCCATCTAGTGGCCATATTCCAGAACTGACTGAAAACTATTACATGAAACACCACACAAACACACACAAAGCTGATCTCAGCATGTGATTTAGTTCTGTGATCTGACTCAATTTCCCAATACACATTATTTTGATCCTTTTGGGCCTTTAGTGCCCTAATTGAACCTTTTTTTGCACATTGATTTATTTGTGCATTTTTTTCCACTCAAATAGCTTCTTTTCACATTTAGGGTCTAAAGGACCTTTTGGGCCTCTGCCTATTGAGGCCAAGAGGCCTATTCGTGTGTGAACCCGCCAATTGCCGCTTGCGGCTATTTAGGGTTCACACACGTAGTGTGGGAAACCTATTGTAATTGCTGAGATTTTTAGGGTTCACACACGTAGTGTGGGAAACCTATTGTAATTGCTGAGATTTTTAGGGTTCACACACGTAGTGTGGGAAACCTATTGTAATTGTCGGGTTTTTAGGGTTCACACACGTAGTGTGGGAAACCTATTGTAATTGTCGGGTTTTTTCTTTCTTATTGCTGAGATTTTTCTTATTATTAGGGTTCACACACACATAGTGTGGGAACCCTATTGTAATTGCTGGTATTTTTCTTATTTTTCTTATTCTTTTGCCCATTTTTTGACATAAAATGCATCGTGCAGCCTAGACCGTAATGCCTAGAAAACCCAATCTTGGCAAAAAGGTTCAGTTACCTCCAAGGACCAGATTCCCATACAGGGACCCCAAATTGGCCTGATGGTGGCGCTATAGCAGACCATATTGACTTTTTGTCCATATCTCCTACACCGTAGGTCCTAGAACCAAAATTCCAGTTCCTATGCATTCCTTGACTAAATTCAATAGGACAATTAATATACAACCATTAAGCTCCGCCCACTTAGATTTCGAGTTAATTTGCATAATGTGCAAAATCACACACATCTTTGAGCGCGAACTAGTCCCTGGATTTTTCACATACGTGCACATATGTGGTATCAAAACGTTCAGAAGAGTCTGAACTTTAAAATGTATCCAACAAAAATGCTAATTTCTTCACTACCTAGTCAGTATAAGCCAATCAAATGAGGGGGCGTAAATTCAATAGTAAATTTTGCACAAATGGAACTCTAACTTAAGAAAACTTGCATGTAATGAGATGGCACTTCACAGACAGCTTCCGTGTGAGGGTCTGGGGCAGCTCGCAGTGGTTGCCATACCTCACCTGCTAGGGGGCGCTATAACATGCAAAAATTTGCCCCATGCACTCAGATTGGCCGATCCACATGAAACTTGACAGACATCATCTATGGGCCTCTGGAAACCAGGTCCTAAAGCAGACATGCCATACTTCCAAAATGGCTGACGTAATCGGCCAATCAGTGATCGGCACGCGTTTGACAGGCTTACCATTGGTCGATCTGCACGAAACCTCTTGGGTGTGGACAAGTGCACGCCCCCTATGACATAATCCAGCCGGGTGTCGATTGGCCACTGGGGGGCGCTATTGCAAAAAAAGCAAGTGTATCCCCTACATAATTCCACTTGGGAACATGCAATTGGACTCTTTTGATTCCTTGCAGTAGTGCGAACAACTTTCCCATTACATGTCCTATTAAAAAATGCACAGTTTATTTACAGTTAATAATAGTTTGAAATCATCACTTTTCATACTCCTCCTAGGATTTTCATACTATCATGTCAAGCAAAGTCTTATAATACTCTACAGAGTGTGAAATCAAAAAACAATCCAAAGATTTTGGATTTGAGGACACTTATACCTGCTAAATATTTTTTTAATGGACAGCATCGATACATATAATATTCATATTCTTAAAGCTCTTTCATATTTTACCCAATTCTGACCAAAATGCACAAGCCCATTCAGAATCCCATCCTGAACAAATTTGTCAAGTTTCATCTAAATCGGTTATCGTATGGCTCTACAGTGCAGTATTATATACAATGCATAAGAATGCATGTAAAGTCCCTCTGTCACCTTCTCCTTCTCACACGCACGCAAGCTGAAACTCACACTCTCAGTCTCTCTCACACTCTCACCCACATTCCCCCTCCCATCTCTGTGCCCTAAGTAAACATTGCTCTGGCTACCTAGATCTCTCTGTGTCTATTAACCAGGCACACACACATACAGGCACAAGCAGGCCTTCCTATAGCATTCACAATTGACACTTCCCTAGCCATACCCACCCATATCTCAGTGACTAACACATGCTTATACAAACTGATATTTGGCTTCTTTTTTGTCTCTCTCTCACACAAACACAGACACACACACCTTTATACCTATATGTATGTATAGTTTCTATGTATACTTATGTATGTATGTATTAGTATATGTTGTCATAGTTTGAATACATATACTACCACACACACACACACACACACACACACACACACACACACACACACACACACACTTCTACCTAAATGTATGTATAGTTTGTATGCATATCTATAGTATATGTATAGTATATGTCAGTCATACCAGTGATGTCAGTCATATCAGACATGCCAGTCCAGTCATGTCAGTTATATCAGTCATGTCAGTGATGCCAGTCATGTTCTGCCAGTCATGTAAGTCATGTCAGTCATATCAGTCATGTCAGTCCAGTCATGTCAGTCAAATCTTCAAATCATTACAGTCATGCCAGTTATGTCAGTCATATCAGTCATGTTAATTTTGTTCGTCATGCCAGTGATGTCATTCCAGTCATGCCAGTCATATCAGTTATGTCAGTAATGCCAGTCATGTCAGTCATGCCAGGCTTTGCAGACTACATTCATACTTTGAATACACAGGCAGTCATGTTAGGCGTGCTACGTGTACAAGGAGTGAAATAACAAAGCATAGTCTCTGGCTCCCTCAATCTCTCTCTGTCAGTAATATAGAGGCCCAATCATGTATAGACAAGTGCAGGCCTTCCTATACTGTTCACATACATGCAGCTCTAGCCAGATGTGCTATTTTTGTGTCTCCCTTTCTGACACACGCAGATGTCATCACACTCTACATCTGTAGAGCACACACTGGCCAAACCCAAACAGCTTTTTTTCACTTTTAGGTCTAAAGGACCTTTTGGGCTTCCTTTTGCCTACTGAGGCCAAAATGCCTATTGGTGTGTGAACCCGCCAATCGCCGCTTGCGGCTATATTTATTATTATTATTTTTCCCCCTGTAAAACGCATACTGCAGCCTAGACCGTAAGGCCCAGAAAGACCAAACTTGCCAGCAAGGTGCAGCAGGTGTGCAATGAGAGAAATAGAGACAGAGACCCACATTGGCCTGATGGTGGCGCTATAGCGCACCATTTTGCGTTTTGGTCCATATCTCTCAAACCGTAGGGCCTAGAAACAAAATTCCACTTCTGATGGATTCCTTGGCTCAAGCCAAACAAAAAAGCCTCAAGAACCATTAAGCTCCGCCTACTTAGATTTTTTGCTAATTTGCATAATATGCAAAACCTACTTTTTTGTACTAGTCCCTGGTTTTTCATCGGATCACCACAAGCTTGGTGTCAAAATATTCAGGAGAGTCTCATTATCAAAGTTGCTTAAAAACATTTTGAGATTTGCATACAGTTTGGTTGTCACATGTCAATCAATAGCTCCAAGGCGTGGCCAAATTTACTTAAACAGCCATATCTCAGCAACGCTTTGACCGATCTTCATAAAATTTTAACCGTTGTTAGGGCACATGACTACGAGGTCATACGTCAAAGCTGGCCACGATTGTCCAATAGGGGGCGCTATAACATGGGAAAAACTGTATCTCAGAAACCATAAGTCACATCAAGCCAAAACTTTACAGGCATCATCAGGGGCCCAAGTGATATCAAGACACACAATGATGACATCATCACTCAAAAAACATGGCCGCCATGAGCCAATTAATTTTTATTTGAATTAATTGGCCATTTGACAGACTTACCATTGGCCAAACAACATGAAACCTCACCACTGTGCATATCCCAGGACTATGTGTCATGCTGTGCAGTTTTAAAACATTTGGCCACTAGGTGGCGCTATTTGTGAAAATCATGCATAACTCCTCCAAATTTTCACTTAGGAACATGCAACTTGTTTCTTTTTATTCCTTGCAGTAGACCTGACAACTTTGCAATTACAAGTCCTATTAAAAAATGCATACTTTTGTCACATTCATCTATTGTTTGAAAATAGCTATTTACAAACTAGTCATAGGAATTTGATCCAATTATGGAAAAATTGCTATGAGCATAATCAGTAGACTCTGTAGGTAAAAACTGATTAAAAAAATGTTGGATTTTTATTTATCTGATTGGTCCATTTTCCCATTATATCATTGTGGCCATGCCATATATGACCTATATTGCTATAACTCATAAACCATGTATGCAATCAACTCCCAATTTGAAAGGCTTTTATATCCTGAAGTCCTTGTGAGGTATGCCAAGTTTGGTTCAAATTGGCCTGTCGGGGGCACTAGAGTACCCAAAAACCTAAGAAAACATAAAAACTCATGCTGCAATCTTGTTATGCAGAATACAGACAAGTAATTGGTCTTGTATGATCCAGATCAATAAGTTCTATAACATTGCATTTACATCTTATAACAAAAAGTGCACTGCCTGACCGGAAATGAACCTTTTAATTCACCAAAATGTCATTGCATTACTGAGATTAATGAGATATCAGTATGGTAGTACTTGGGCTCCATCTAGTGGCCAAACACCGAAACTGACTGAAAACTATTGCTCACATGAAATACCACACAAACACACACAAAGCTGATTTCAGCATGTGATTTAGTTCTGTGATTTGAATCATTTTGCCAATACAAATTATTTTGATCCTTTTGGGCCTTTAGTGCCCCAATTGAACATTTTTTTGCACATTGATTTATTTGTGCATTTTTTCCACTCAAACAGCTTCTTTTGGGTCTAAAGGACCTATTGGGTCTATTGCCTATTGAAGCCAAGTGGCCTATTCGTGTGTGAACCCGCCAATTGCCGCTTGCGGCTATATTGGCAATTATAATTGCTTAGATAATAATCTAAAACTAACTACAGCCTACGGCATACATCCTACAACCATGAAACTTGGCAGAAAGGTGTAGTCTCTTTGCAAGACCGAGCACAAGTACAGAGACCCATATTGGCCTGATGGTGGCGCTATAGCGCACCATTTTGCATTTTGGTCCATATCTCCCACACCGTAGGTCCTAGAAACAAAATTCCACTTCAGGTGCATTCCTTGGCTCCAGACAAACAAAAAAGCCTCAAGAACCATTAAGCTCCGCCTACTTAGATTTTTTGCTAATTTGCATAATATGCAAAACCTACTTTTTTATACTAGTCCCTGGTTTTTCATCGGATCACCACAACCTTGGTGTCAAAATATTCAGGAGAATCTCATTATCAAAGTTGCTTAAAAACATTTTGAGATTTGCATACAGTCTGGTTGTCACATGTCAATCAATAGCTCCGAGGCGTGGCCAAATTTACTTAAACAGCTATATCTCAGCAACGCTTTGACCAATCTTTATAAAAATTTATCAGTTGTTAGGGCACATGACTCAGAGGTCACAGGTCAAAGCTGGCCACGATTGTCCAATAGGGGGCGCTATAACATGGGAAAAACTGTTTCTCAGAAACCATTAGTCATATTAAGACAAAACTTTACATGCATCATCAGGGGCCCAAGTGGTATCAAGGCACACATTGATGACATCATCACTTAAAAAACATGGCCACCATTCACCAATTAATTGGGTTTGGCCATTTCACAGGCTTAACATAAGTACATACACATGAAACAGATATGGTATGTTCATCTACACACCCACACACATCTGAATCATTTTGGCAATATCTCCCACACTGTAGGGCCTAAGCAGAGAACTGCTAAACCACGCACGCTGGCCATTCTCACACACGCAGAGTGCACTCCCTTCCTCCACTCCCTCCAGACTCCCCCGTCCTTCGAACAACCCAATGGCGATGCCTCCACCCCTCTCTCTTTCACATGCACTCACAAAAACACAGGCCTCTCTAAAAAATAAAACGCAAATACACATTATTTTGATCCTTTTGGGCTTTTAGTGCCTCAATTGAACCTTTTTTTGCACATTGATGTACTTATGCCGTTTTTCCACTGAAACAGCTTCTTTTCACTTTTAGGTCTAAAGGACCTTATGGGTTTCTTTTTGCCTATAGAGCCCAAGAGGCCTATTCGTGTGTGAACCCGCCAATTGCCGCTTGCGGCTATTTTTAGGGTTCACACACGTAGTGTGGGAAACCTATTGTTATTGTTAGGATTTTTCTTCTTTCTTTCTTATTAGGGTTCACACACACAGTGTGGGAAACCTATTGTTATTGTCGGGTTTTTTCTTTCTTTCTTTCTTATTATTATTATTTTTCTACTGATAAAACGCATACTGCAGCCTAGACCGTAAGGCCCAGGGAGACCAAACTTGGCAGGATGGTGTAGTCTCTTTGCGAGACCGTGCTAAAGCACAGAGACCCACATTGGCCTGATGGTGGCGCTATAGCGCACCATTTTGCGTTTTGGTCGATATCTCCCAAACCGTAGGGCCTAGAAACAAAATTCCACTTCTGATGGATTCCTTGGCTCAAGCCAAACAAAAAAGCCTCAAGAACCATTAAGCTCCGCCTACTTAGATTTTTTGCTAATTTGCATAATATGCAAAACCTACTTTTTTATACTAGTCCCTGGTTTTTCATCGGATCACCACAACCTTGGTGTCAAAATATTCAGGAGAATCTCATTATCAACGTTGCTTAAAAACATTTTGAGATTTGCATACAGTCTGGTTGTCACATGTCAATCAATAGCTCCAAGGCGTGGCCAAATTTACTTAAACAGCCATATCTCAGCAACGCTTTGACGGATCTTCATAAAATTTTAACAGTTGTTAGGGCACATGACTCTGAGGTCACAGGTCAAAGCTGGCCACGATTGTCCAATAGGGGGCGCTATAACATGGGAAAAACTGTTTCTCAGAAACCATTAGTCACATCAAGCCAAAACTTTACAGGCATCATCAGGGGCCCAAGTGATATCAAGTCACACAATGATGACATCATAACTCAAAAAACATGGCCGCCATGAGCCAATTAATTTTTATTTGAAATAATTGGCCATTTGACAGACTTACCATTGGCCAAACAACATGAAACCTCACCACTGTGCACATCTCAGGACTTTGTGTCATGCTGTGCAGTTTTGAAACTATTGGCCACTAGGTGGCGCTATTTGTGAAAATCATGCATAACTCCTCCAAATTTTCACTTAGGAATATGCAACTTGTTAGGGTTCACACACGTAGTGTGGGAAACCTATTGTAATTGCTGAGATTTTTCTTATTATTATTAGGGTTCACACACATAGTGTGGGAACCCTATTGTAATTGTTAGGATTTTTCTTTCTTCTTCTTCTTCTTATTATTATTATTCTTTTGCCCATTTTTTGACCTAAAACGCATTGTGCAGCCTAGACCGTAAGGCCTAGAAACACCAAACTTGGCAAATTGATAATGTATGGTCCAAGGACCAGACTCAAGTACAGAGACCCACATTGGCCTGATGGTGGCGCTATAGCACACCATTTTGTCGTTTGGTCCATATCTCCCAATCCGTAAGTCATAGAAACAAAATTCCACTTTTTATGGATTCCTTGGCAAAATTCAATAGGACTATTCATATACAACCATTAAGCTCCGCCTACTTAGATTTTTTGCTAATTTGCATAATATGCAAAACCTATTTTTTTATACTAGTCCCTGGTTTTTCATCTGATCACCACAATCTTGGTGTCAAAACATTCACAAGAATCTCATTATCAAGGAATATCAACAAAACTGTGACATTGGTATACAGTCTGGTTGTCACATGTCAATCAATAGCTCTGAGGCGTGGCCAAATTGACTTCAGCAGCTATATCTCAGCAATGCTTTGACCAATCTTCATGAAAATTTATCAGTTGTTAGGGCATATGACTCGGAGGTCACAGGTCAAAGCTGGCCATGATTGTCCAATAGGGGGCGCTATAACATGGGAAAAACTGTTTCTCAGAAACCATTAGTCACATCAAGCCAAGACTTTACAGGCATCATCAGGGGCCCAAGTGGTATCAAGGCACACAATGATGACATCATCACTCAAAAAACATGGCCGCCATGAGCTAATAAATTTTACTTTGAATTAATTGGCCATTTGACAAACTTACCATAGGTACATACACATGAAACTGACATGGTATGTTCATGTACACACCCTCTAAGACATACTCATGTTAGAAGGGAATTGCACCACTAGGTGGCGCTATACTAGAAAATCCAGAATTTCTCCTACATATTTTCACTTATCAAGAAATGCTTGCACTCATATGATTGTATGCAGAATTCCTAGCAACTTTCTAATTACATGTGCTTTGCAAAAATGTACCACTTTTTCACTATTATCAAATATATATAACTTGTCATTTTCATACTAGTCCTAGCATTTTAACTCCAACACCTTTAAATCACACCTTGTAATACTTAGCAGACTCTGAAATGCTAAGATTAGGGAGAAAATCCTAAGGTTTTCACAAATTAATATTTTTCATATGCATCACAATGCTACCATCGTAACACATCAAATTCACAGTTCAATAACTACGCCATAGTATGTCTGATTGTTATGAAAATTGACATCCATATTCACATGACCATTGATGTGCTGTTTGCCAAGTTTGAGCCAAATCCGTCCACAAACAGCTCTACAGTGAATATTTTCATTTTCCATACTGAGCTGTGCAGGGAGAAGACGAGAACTGCTCAGCCCACACGCACGTGCCATTCTCGCACACGCTGCCCCCCTCCTCCACTCCCCCATCCTTCTAACATTTTACAACCCTTGGGCTCTCCCTCCTCCCTCTCTCTCTTTCACATGCACTCACAAAAACAAAGGCCTCTCTGGCCTATAGGTTTTACATACACACTAATTCTAGCCATTACTACCAATTACCCAGTGACTAATATACAGATATTTAGCTTCTTTTTTCCACACACCCTCACACATGACTTCCTATATGCTTCATATATACATTTCTCTAGCCATTTCCAACACACTAACTGATATTTAGCTTCATTTTTCCATCCACACTCTCAACTCATGCCCTCTATACATCCTGAAATGACATAAGAGAGGACAGACATATGTAATTCACATTTCACACACAACCTCTATATAACTGCATGCTTTACTTATCATCAAAGTCTTAGATACACATTCCTAGTGGCCTCCCTACTATGGGCACAACAGTGAGAACATGTCAGAGTAGGGATGAGAACATCATGAACAGGCAAAGATAAGAATATTTGTGTTATTTTATTGTATAGTAAGCCATCACTCTTTGGTTTGTTTGAGATTCACATGTGACAGATTTTGTCAGCTAAATGAAAAGGGTTAAAGAGTGGTGTTTACATGTGGGGCATTAACAAGAGCTCTCCTGCTGCTATGTTCACAACTTCTGACAAATTCAGCCAAAGGTATATTTATTTGACTAGGCCCCTGGGTCAGTGTGTCAGTGCTTTTAACCTAATCTCAGCATTTGATTTAGTTGTATGGTCTGAATCATTTTGTTTAATATCTTCCACACTGTATGGCCTAGAAACAAAATTCTACTTCAGCTGTATTCCTTTGCTCAAGCCAACCAAAAAAGCCTCAAGAAGCCCTTACTGCATACATGAAAAAAACACACAAACACACACATACAAAGCTAATCACAGCATTTGATTAACTTCTATGATCTGAATCATTTTGCCATGACATTTTGTTTTGATCTTTTGGGCCTTTATTGCCCCAGTTGAATATTTTTTTGCAAATTACTTTATCTGTCCATTTTTTAGACTGAAGTAGCTTCATATCACTTGTTGGTCTAATTATTATTATTAGGGTTCACACACACAGTGTGGGAAACCTATTGTTATTGTCGGGTTTTTTCTTTCTTTCTTTCTTATTAGGGTTCACACACGTAGTGTGGGAAACCTATTGTAATTGTCGGGTTTTTTCTTTCTTATTAGGGTTCACACACGTAGTGTGGGAAACCTATTGTAATTGCTGAGATTTTTCTTATTATTAGGGTTCACACACGTAGTGTGGGAAACCTATTGTAATTGCTGAGATTTTTCTTATTATTATTATTTTTCCCCCTGTAAAACGCATACTGCAGCCTAAACCGTAAGGCCCAGAAAGACCAAACTTGGCACCAAGGTGCAGCAGGTGTGCAATGAGAGAAATAGAGACAGGGACCCACATTGGCCTGATGGTGGCGCTATAGCGCACCATTTTGCGTTTTGGTCCATATCTCCCAAACCGTAGGGCCTAGAAACAAAATTCCACTTCTGATGGATTCCTTGGCTCAAGCCAAACAAAAAAGCCTCAAGAACCATTAAGCTCCGCCTACTTAGATTTTTTGCTAATTTGCATAATATGCAAAACCTACTTTTTTATACTAGTCCCTGGTTTTTTATCGGATCACCACATCCTTGGTGTCAAAATATTCAGGAGAATCTCATTATCAAAGTTGCTTAAAAACATTTTGAGATTTGCATATAGTCTGGCTGTCACATGTCAATCAATAGCTCCGAGGCGTGGCCAAATTTACTTAAACAGCCATATCTCAGGAACGCTTTGACCGATCTTCATAAAATTTTAACAGTTGTTAGGGCACATGACTCCGAGGTCACAGGTCAAAGCTGGCCACGATTGTCCAATAGGGGGCGCTATAACATGGGAAAAACTGTTTCTCAGAAACCATTAGTCACATCAAGCCAAAACTTTACAGGCATCATCAGGGCCCCAAGTGATATCAAGACACACAATGATGACATCATCACTCAAAAAACATGGCCGCCATGAGCCAATTAATTTTTATTTGAATTAATTGGCCATTTGACAAACTTACCATTGGCCAAACAACATCAAACCTCACCACTTTGCATATCTCAGGACTATGTGTCATGCTGTGCAGTTTTGAAACATTTGGCCACTAGTTGGCGCTATTTGTGAAAATCATGCATAACTCCTCCAAATTTTCACTTAGGAACATGCAACTTGTTTCTTTTTATTCCTTGCAGTAGACCTGACAACTTTGCAATTACAAGTCCTATTAAAAAATGCATACTTTTGTCACATTCATCTATTGTTTGAAAATAGCTATTTACAAACTAGTCATAGGAATTTGATCCAATTATGGAAAAATTGCTATGAGCATAATCAGTAGACTCTGTAGGTAAAAACTGAGTAAAAAAATGTTGGATTTTTATTTTTCTGATTGGTCCATTTTCCCATTATATCATTGTGGCCATGCCATATATGACCTATATTGCTATAACTCATAAACCATGTATGCAATCAATTCCCAATTTGAAAGGCTTTTATATCCTGAAGTCCTTGTGAGGTATGCTAAGTTTGGTTCAAATTGGCCTGTCGGGGGCGCTACAGTACCCAAAAACCTAAGAAAACATAAAAACTCATGCTGCAATCTTGTTATGCAGAATACAGACAAGTAATTGGTCTTGTATGATCCAGATCAATAAGTTCTATAACATTGCAATTGCATCTTATAACAAAAAGTGCACTGCCTGACCAGAAATGAACCTTTTAATTCACCAAAATGTCATATTGCATTACTGAGATTAATGAGATATCAGTATGGTAGTACTTGGGCTCCATCTAGTGGCCAAACATCGGAACGGACTGAAAACTATTTCTCACATGAAATACCACACAAACACACACACAAAGCTGATCTCAGCATGTGATTTAGTTCTGTGATTTGAATCATTTTGCCAATACAAATTATTTTGATCCTTTTGGGCCTTTAGAGCCCCAATTGAACATTTTTTTGCACATTGATTTATTTGTGCATTTTTTCCACTCAAACAGCTTCTTTTGGGTCTAAAGGACCTATTGGGTCTATTGCCTATTGAAGCCAAGTGGCCTATTCGTGTGTGAACCCGCCAATTGCCGCTTGCGGCTATATTTATTATTAGGGTTCACACACGTAGTGTGGGAAACCTATTGTAATTGTCGGGTTTTTTCTTCTTATTATTATTAGGGTTCACACACGTAGTGTGGGAAACCTATTGTAATTGTCGGGTTTTTTCTTCTTATTATTATTATTATTTTTCTCCGCATAAAACGCATACTGCAGCCTAGACCGTAAGGCCCAGAGACACCAAACTTGGCAGAATGGTGTAGTCTCTTTGCGAGACCGTGCTAAAGCACAGAGACCCACATTGGCCTGATGGTGGCGCTATAGCGCACCATTTTGCGTTTTGGCCCATATCTCCCAAACCGTAGGGCCTAGAAACAAAATTCCACTTCTGATGGATTCCTTGGCTCAAGCCAAACAAAAAAGCCTCAAGAACCATTAAGCTCCGCCTACTTAGATTTTTTGCTAATTTGCATAATATGCAAAACCTACTTTTTTATACTAGTCCGTGGTTTTTCATCGGATCACCACAAGCTTGGTGTCAAAATATTCAGGAGAGTCTCATTATCAAAGTTGCTTAAAAACATTTTGAGATTTGCATACAGTCTGGTTGTCACATGTCAATCAATAGCTCCAAGGCGTGGCCAAATTTACTTAAACAGCCATATCTCAGCAACGCTTTGACCGATCTTCATAAAATTTTAACCGTTGTTAGGGCACATGACTACGAGGTCATACGTCAAAGCTGGCCACGATTGTCCAATAGGGGGCGCTATAACATGGGAAAAACTGTATCTCAGAAACCATAAGTCACATCAAGCCAAAACTTTACAGGCATCATCAGGGGCCCAAGTGATATCAAGACACACAATGATGACATCATCACTCAAAAAACATGGCCGCCATGAGCCAATTAATTTTTATTTGAATTAATTGGCCATTTGACAGACTTACCATTGGCCAAACAACATGAAACCTCACCACTGTGCATATCCCAAGACTATGTGTCATGCTGTGCAGTTTTAAAACATTTGGCCACTAGGTGGCGCTATTTGTGAAAATCATGCATAACTCCTCCAAATTTTCACTTAGGAACATGCAACTTGTTTCTTTTTATTCCTTGCAGTAGACCTGACAACTTTGCAATTACAAGTCCTATTAAAAAATGCATACTTTTGTCACATTCATCTATTGTTTGAAAATAGCTATTTACAAACTAGTCATAGGAATTTGATCCAATTATGGAAAAATTGCTATGAGCATAATCAGTAGACTCTGTAGGTAAAAACTGATTAAAAAAATGTTGGATTTTTATTTATCTGATTGGTCCATTTCCCCATTATATCATTGTGGCCATGCCATATATGACCTATATTGCTATAACTCATAAACCATGTATGCAATCAACTCCCAATTTGAAAGGCTTTTATATCCTGAAGTCCTTGTGAGGTATGCCAAGTTTGGTTCAAATTGGCCTGTCGGGGGCGCTACAGTACCCAAAAACCTAAGAAAACATAAAAACTCATGCTGCAATCTTGTTATGCAGAATACAGACAAGTAATTGGTCTTGTATGATCCAGATCAATAAGTTCTATAACATTGCAATTGCATCTTATAACAAAAAGTGCATTGCCTGACCAGAAATGAACCTTTTAATTCACCAAAATGTCATATTGCATTACTGAGATTAATGAGATATCAGTATGGTAGTACTTGGGCTCCATCTAGTGGCCAAACATCGGAACGGACTGAAAACTATTGCTCACATGAAACACCACACAAACACACACACAAAGCTGATCTCAGCATGTGATTTAGTTCTGTGATCTGACTCAATTTCCCAATACACATTATTTTGATCCTTTTGGGCCTTTAGTGCCCCAATTGAACCTTTTTTTGCACATTGATTTATTTGTGCATTTTTTCCACTCAAACAGCTTCTTTTGGGTCTAAAGGACCTATTGGGTCTATTGCCTATTGAAGCCAAGTGGCCTATTCGTGTGTGAACCCGCCAATTGCCGCTTGCGGCTATATTTATTATTATTTTTCTCCGCATAAAACGCATACTGCAGCCTAGACCGTAAAGGCCAGAGACACCAAACTTGGCAGAATGGTGTAGTCTCTTTGCGAGACCGTGCTAAAGCACAGAGACCCACATTGGCCTGATGGTGGCGCTATAGCGCACCATTTTGCGTTTTGGTCCATATCTCCCAAACCGTAGGGCCTAGAAACAAAATTCCACTTCTGATGTATTCCTTGGCTCAAGCCAAACAAAAAAGCCTCAAGAACCATTAAGCTCCGCCTACTTAGATTTTTTGCTAATTTGCATAATATGCAAAACCTACTTTTTTGTACTAGTCCCTGGTTTTTCATCGGATCACCACAACCTTGGTGTCAAAATATTCAGGAGAATCTCATTATCAACGTTGCTTAAAAACATTTTGAGATTTGCATACAGTCTGGTTGTCACATGTCAATCAATAGCTCCAAGGCGTGGCCAAATTTACTTAAACAGCCATATCTCAGCAACGCTTTGACGGATCTTCATAAAACTTTAACAGTTGTTAGGGCACATGACTCCGAGGTCATAGGTCAAAGCTGGCCACGATCGTCCAATAGGGGGCGCTATAACATGGGAAAAACTGTATCTCAGAAACCATTAGTCACATCAAGCCAAAACTTTACAGGCATCATCAGGGGCCCAAGTGATATCAAGACACACAATGATGACATCATCACTCAAAAAACATGGCCGCCATGAGCCAATTAATTTTTATTTGAATTAATTGGCCATTTGACAGACTTACCATTGGCCAAACAACATGAAACCTCACCACTGTGCATATCTCAGGACTATGTGTCATGCTGTGCAGTTTTAAAACATTTGGCCACTAGGTGGCGCTATTTGTGAAAATCATGCATAACTCCTCTAAATTTTCACTTAGGAACATGCAACTTGTTTCTTTTTATTCCTTGCAGTAGACCTGACAACTTTGCAATTACAAGTCCTATTAAAAAATGCATACTTTTGTCACATTCATCTATTGTTTGAAAATAGCTATTTACAAACTAGTCATAGGAATTTGATCCAATTATGGAAAAATTGCTATGAGCATAATCAGTAGACTCTGTAGGTAAAAACTGATTAAAAAAATGTTGGATTTTTATTTATCTGATTGGTCCATTTTCCCATTATATCATTGTGGCCATGCCATATATGACCTATATTGCTATAACTCATAAACCATGTATGCAATCAACTCCCAATTTGAAAGGCTTTTATATCCTGAAGTCCTTGTGAGGTATGCCAAGTTTGGTTCAAATTGGCCTGTCGGGGGCGCTACAGTACCCAAAAACCTAAGAAAACATAAAATCTCATGCTGCAATCTTGTTATGCAGAATACAGACAAGTAATTGGTCTTGTATGATCCAGATCAATAAGTTCTATAACATTGCAATTGCATCTTATAACAAAAAGTGCACTGCCTGACCAGAAATGAACCTTTTAATTCACCAAAATGTCATATTGCATTACTGAGATTAATGAGATATCAGTATAGTAGTACTTGGGCTCCATCTAGTGGCCAAACATCGAAACGGACTGAAAACTATTTCTCACATGAAATACCACACAAACACACACAAAGCTGATCTCAGCATGTGATTTCGTTCTGTGATCTGAATCATTTTGCCAATACACATTATTTTGATCCTTTTGGGCCTTTAGTGCCCCAATTGAACATTTTTTTGCACATTGATTTATTTGTGCATTTTTTCCACTCAAACAGCTTCTTTTGGGTCTAAAGGACCTATTGGGTCTATTGCCTATTGAAACCAAGTGGCCTATTCGTGTGTGAACCCGCCAATTGCCGCTTGCGGCTATATTTAGGGGTCCAAGCACCAGTGGTGCTGGAACCCTATTGTATTTGTTCCGATTATTATTATTATTATTAGGGTTCACACACATAGTGTGGGAAACCTATTGTTATTGCTCGGATTTTTCTTTCTTATTATTATTATTATTATTATTTTTCTCCGCATAAAACGCATACTGCAGCCTAGACCGTAAGGCCCAGGGAGACCAAACTTGGCAGACTGGTGTAGTCTGTTTGCGGGACCGTGCTAAAGTACAGAGACCCACATTGGCCTGATGGTGGCGCTATAGCGCAGCATTTTGCGTTTTGGTCCATATCTCCCACCCCGTAGGTCCTAGAAACAAAATTCCACTTCAGGTGCATTCCTTGGCTCCAGACAAACAAAAAAGCCTCAAGAACCATTAAGCTCCGCCTACTTAGATTTTTTGCTAATTTGCATAATATGCAAAACCCACTTTTTTATACTAGTCCCTGGTTTTTCATCGGATTTGTTCAATCTTGGTGTCAAAATATTCAGAAGAATCTCATTATCAATAAATTTGAACAAAATTGTTACATTTGCATACAGTGTCGTTGTGACATGTCAATCAATAGCTCTGAGGCGTGGCCAAATTCACTTCAGCAGCTATATCTCAGCAATGCTTTGACCTATCTTTATAAAAATTTATCAGTTGTTAGGGCACATGACTCAGAGGTCACAGGTCAAAGCTGGCCACGATTGTCCAATAGGGGGCGCTATAACATGGGGAAATTTGTTTCTCAGAAACCATTAGTCACATCAAGCCCAAACTTTACAGGCATCATCAGGGGCCCAAGTAGTATCAAGGCACACAATGATGACCTCATCACTCAAAAAACATGGCCGCCATGAGCCAATTAATTTTTATTTGAATTAATTGGCCATTTGACAGACTTACCATTGGCCAATCAACATGAAACCTCATCACTGTGCATATCCCAGGACTATGTGTCATACTGTGCAGTGTTGAAACATTTGGCCACTAGGTGGCGCTATTTGTGAAAATCATGCATAACTCCTCCAAATTTTCACTTAGGAACATGCAACTTGTTTCTTTTTATACCTTGCAGTAGACCTGACAACTTTGCAATTACAAGTCCTATTAAAAAATGCATACTTTTGTCACATTCATCAATTGTTTGAAAATAGCTCTTTAAGAACTAGTCCTAGGAATTTCATCCAATGATGGCAAAAATGGCATAGGCATAATCTGTAGACACTGTAGTTAACTAAATAAGGAAAAAATGTTGCATTTTTATTTGTCTGATTGGTCAATTTTTCCATTATATCCTTCTGGCCATGCCATAAATGACCTTTATTGCTATAACTCATAAACCATGTAAGTGATCAACTCCCAATTTGAAAGGCTTTTATACACTGAGGTCCTTGTGAGGTAGGCCAAGTTTGGTTCAAATTGGCCTGTCGGAGGCGCTACAGTACCCAAAAACCTGAGAAATCATAAAAACTCATGCAGCAATCTTGTTATGCAGAATACAGACAAGTAATGGGGCTTGTATGATTCAGATCAATGAGATCTATAACACTGCAATTACATCTCATAACAAAAAGTGCACTGCCTGACCAGAAATGAACCTTTTAATTCACCAAAATGTCATTGCATTACTGAGATTAATGAGATATCAGTATCATAGTACTTGGGCTCCATCTAGTGGCCAAACACCGAAACTGACTGAAAACAATTGCTCACATGAAACACCACACAAACGCACACAAAGCTGATCTCAGCATGTGATTTAGTTCTGTGATCTGAATCATTTTGCCAATACACATTATTTTGATCCTTTTGGGCCTTTAGTGCCTCAGTTGAATTGAATGTTTTGTCACATTGATTTACTTATGCATTTTTTCCACTCAAACAGCTTCTATTCACTTTTGGGTCTAAAGGACCTATTGGGCTTCTTTTTGCCTATTGAGGCCAAGAGGCCAATTTGTTTGTCTAAAAGACCCTTTGGGCTTTTTTGCCTTTTTTTGTGTGAACCCGCCAATCGCCGCTTGCGGCTATATTTATTATTATTATTATTATTATTATTATTATTATTATTCTTTTTCTCCGCTAAAACGCGTTGTGCAGCCTAAACCGTAAGACCTACAGACTTCTCCTTTGGCCAACTTGTAGTACTCCTCTCCGCTACTCAGGCGCAACACGCCAGCCCGATCCGACCATAGGTGGCGCTATAGCGCACACAAACGCATGAAAAAGTTTAAACAGGTGTTTCTCCTAAACCGTATGTCCTAGAGACAAAATGTAAACGTCATCTGATCAGGCATGTGCTCATCTAAAAAAAGTTTCATTGAAGCCATATGCTCCGCCCCTTACATGTCGAGCTAATTTGCATAACATGCAAATACGCACACATTTTTGAGCGCGAACTAGTCCCTGGATTTTTCACATACATGCACATATGTGGTATCCAGGCGCTCACAAGACTCTGAACTTTGATTCTAGCAGAGCAAAATTGCACATTTCTGCTCATGGGCGTGGCCACATGCCTCACAAGTCAAAGGTCAAAAAATCCTTCGCCAAAAATACACATATTCTGCTATATCTCAGGCATGCTTTCACGTATTCACACCAAATTTCACATACATGCACCTATTGGGTGTCTAGACCTGCACATACATTTTGGCAGACATGCACACCTAGGTGGCGCTATAACGGCCAAAAAACTCTCCTGCCCACACCGATTGGCCAAATAACTCCAAACTTGGTACACATCATCTATATGCACCTACGGCACAGGTCCTTGACCTGCACTATCATATGTCCAATATGGCCGCCGCTATCGACCAATCAGCTTTCAGTCCGCTAAAATGCATCGTGCAGCCTAATCCGTAACACCTACAGACTTCTCCTTTGGCCAACTTGTAGTACTCCTCTCCGCTACTCAGGCGCAACACGCCAGCTCGATCCGCCCATAGGTGGCGCTATAGAGCGCAAAAAATTGTCACGCCTACACCGTATGTCATAAACAAAAAATTCCAATTGCATCTGATCAGTCATCTTCCATTCTACAAAAAATAAATTTGAAGCTATTAGCTCCGCCCCTTACATTTCGAGCTAATTTGCATAATATGCAAATACACACACATTTTTGAGCGCGAACTAGTCCCTGGATTTTTCACATACATGCACATATGTGGTATCAAAATGTTCAGAAGAGTCTGAACTTTGATTCTAGCAGAGCAAAAGTGCACATTTCCACACATGGGCGTGGCCACATGCCTCACAAGTCAAAGGTAAAAAAATTCTTCGCCAAAAATCCACATATTCTGCTGTATCTCAGGCATGCTTTCATGTATTCACTCCAAATTTCACACACATGTACCTATTGGGTGTCTAGACCTGCACATACATTTTGGCAGACATGCACACCTAGGTGGCGCTATAACGGCCAAAAAACTCTCCTGCCCACACCGATTGCCCAAATAACTCCAAACTTGTTACAAACCACCACAAATGGTTGTACTGTGAATATTTTCATTTTCCATGCTGAACATGCATGCTGATGCAAAGGTCATTCTTTTCCTCAAAAGAGCTAGAGTTGAGCCTGTAATCGGGTCAGGCCCATTAGCTCAATGGGTAGAGCAAGGTGCTCCCAGCCGCAATGCATGTGGACAATGGCGGTTCGAATCCCGCGTCTGGCAGCACACTTCATTCACGAACGTGCTTCATATACTTTCATATACATTTCAAATACCTTTACATGATGTACCAGTGGGTGCGCAAATCTTGCCAAACCTCAGCTTGGACCCCGTAATTGCCGCTTGCGGCTATATTGGCAATTATAATTGCTTAGATAATAATCTAAAACTGTAACTACAGCCTACGGCATACATCCTACAACCATGAAACTTGGCAGAAAGGTGTAGTCTCTTTGCAAGACCGAGCACAAGTACAGAGACTCATATTGGCCTGATGGTGGCGCTATAGCGCACCATTTTGCGTTTTGGTCCATATCTCCCACACCGTAGGTCCTAGAAACAAAATTCTACTTCAGGTGCATTCATTGGCTCCAGACAAACAAAAAAGCCTCAAGAACCATTAAGCTCCGCCTACTTAGATTTTTTGCTAATTTGCATAATATGCAAAACCTACTTTTTTGTACTAGTCCCTGGTTTTTCATCGGATCACCACAACCTTGGTGTCAAAATATTCAGGAGAATCTCATTATCAAAGTTGCTTAAAAACATTTTGAGATTTGCATACAGTCTGGTTGTCACATGTCAATCAATAGCTCCGAGGCGTGGCCAAATTTACTTAAACAGCTATATCTCAGCAACGCTTTGACCAATCTTTATAAAAATTTATCAGTTGTTAGGGCACATGACTCAGAGGTCACAGGTCAAAGCTGGCCACGATTGTCCAATAGGGGGCGCTATAACATGGGAAAAACTGTTTCTCAGAAACCATTAGTCATATTAAGACAAAACTTTACATGCATCATCAGGGGCCCAAGTGGTATCAAGGCACACATTGATGACATCATCACTTAAAAAACATGGCCACCATTCACCAATTAATTGGTTTTGGCCATTTCACAGGCTTAACATAAGTACATACACATGAAACAGATGTGGTATGTTCATCTACACACCCACACACATCTGAATCATTTTGGCAATATCTCCCACACTGTAGGGCCTAAGCAGAGAACTGCTAAACCACGCACGCTGGCCATTCTCACACACGCAGAGTGCCCTCCCTTCCTCCACTCCCTCCAGACTCCCCCGTCCTTCGAACAACCCAATGGCGATGCCTCCACCCCTCTCTCTTTCACATGCACTCACAAAAACACAGGCCTCTCTAAAAAATAAAACACAAATACACAATATTTTGATCCTTTTGGGCTTTTAGTGCCTCAATTGAACCTTTTTTTGCACATTGATGTAATTATGCCTTTTTTCCACTGAAACAGCTTCTTTTCACTTTTAGGTCTAAAGGACCTTATGGGTTTCTTTTTGCCTATAGAGCCCAAGAGGCCTATTCGTGTGTGAACCCGCCAATTGCCGCTTGCGGCTATATTTATTATTATTTTTCTCCGCATAAAACGCATACTGCAGCCTAGACCGTAAGGCCCAGAGACACCAAACTTGGCAGAATGGTGTAGTCTCTTTGCGAGACCGTGCTAAAGCACAGAGACCCACATTGGCCTGATGGTGGCGCTATAGCGCACCATTTTGCGTTTTGGTCCATATCTCCCAAACCGTAGGGCCTAGAAACAAAATTCCACTTCTGATGGATTCCTTGGCTCAAGCCAAACAAAAAAGCCTCAAGAACCATTAAGCTCCGCCTACTTAGATTTTTTGCTAATTTGCATAATATGCAAAACCTACTTTTTTATACTAGTCCCTGGTTTTTTATCGGATCACCACAACCTTGGTGTCAAAATATTCAGGAGAATCTCATTATCAAAGTTGCTTAAAAACATTTTGAGATTTGCATATAGTCTGGCTGTCACATGTCAATCAATAGCTCCGAGGCGTGGCCAAATTTACTTAAACAGCCATATCTCAGCAACGCTTTGACCGATCTTCATAAAATTTTAACCGTTGTTAGGGCACATGACTACGAGGTCATACGTCAAAGCTGGCCACGATTGTCCAATAGGGGGCGCTATAACATGGGAAAAACTGTATCTCAGAAACCATTAGTCACATCAAGCCAAAACTTTACAGGCATCATCAGGGGCCCAAGTGATATCAAGACACGCAATGATGACATCATCACTCAAAAAACATGGCCGCCATGAGCCAATTAATTTTTATTTGAATTAATTGGCCATTTGACAGACTTACCATTGGCCAAACAACATGAAACCTCACCACTGTGCATATCCCAGGACTATGTGTCATGCTGTGCAGTTTTAAAACATTTGGCCACTAGGTGGCGCTATTTGTGAAAATCATGCATAACTCCTCCAAATTTTCACTTAGGAACATGCAACTTGTTTCTTTTTATTCCTTGCAGTAGACCTGACAACTTTGCAATTACAAGTCCTATTAAAAAATGCATACTTTTGTCACATTCATCTATTGTTTGAAAATAGCTATTTACAAACTAGTCATAGGAATTTGATCCAATTATGGAAAAATTGCTATGAGCATAATCAGTAGACTCTGTAGGTAAAAACTGATTAAAAAAATGTTGGATTTTTATTTATCTGATTGGTCCATTTTCCCATTATATCATTGTGGCCATGCCATATATGACCTATATTGCTATAACTCATAAACCATGTATGCAATCAACTCCCAATTTGAAAGGCTTTTATATCCTGAAGTCCTTGTGAGGTATGCCAAGTTTGGTTCAAATTGGCCTGTCGGGGGCGCTACAGTACCCAAAAACCTAAGAAAACATAAAAACTCATGCTGCAATCTTGTTATGCAGAATACAGACAAGTAATTGGTCTTGTATGATCCAGATCAATAAGTTCTATAACATTGCAATTGCATCTTATAACAAAAAGTGCACTGCCTGACCAGAAATGAACCTTTTAATTCACCAAAATGTCTTATTGCATTACTGAGATTAATGAGATATCAGTATGGTGGTACTTGGGCTCCATCTAGTGGCCAAACATCAGAACGGACTGAAAACTATTGCTCACGTGAAACACCACACAAACACACACACAAAGCTGATCTCAGCATGTGATTTAGTTCTGTGATTTGAATCATTTTGCCAATACACATTATTTTGATCCTTTTGGGCCTTTAGTGCCCCAATTGAAAATTTTTTTGCACATTGATTTATTTGTGCATTTTTTCCACTCAAACAGCTTCTTTTGGGTCTAAAGGACCTATTGGGTCTATTGCCTATTGAAGCCAAGTGGCCTATTCGTGTGTGAACCCGCCAATTGCCGCTTGTTATTAGGGTTCACACACACAGTGTGGGAAACCTATTGTAATTGCTGAAGTTTTTCTTATTATTATTTTTCCCCCTGTAAAACGCATACTGCAGCCTAGACAGTAAGGCCCAGAAAGACCAAACTTGGCAACAAGGTGCAGCAGGTGTGCAATGAGAGAAATAGAGACAGGGACCCACATTGGCCTGATGGTGGCGCTATAGCGCAGCATTTTGCGTTTTGGTCCATATCTCCCACAACGTAGGGCCTAGAAACAAAATTCCACTTCTGTTGGATTCCTTGGGTCAAGGCAAATAAAAAATAAATTTGAACTATTAAGCTCCGCCTACTTAGATTTTTTGCTAATTTGCATAATATGCAAAACCTACTTTTTTGTACTAGTCCCTGGTTTTTCATCGGATCACCACAACCTTGGTGTCAAAATATTCAGGAGAATCTCATTATCAAAGTTGCTTAAAAACATTTTGAGATTTGCATACAGTCTGGTTGTCACATGTCAATCAATAGCTCCAAGGCGTGGCCAAATTTACTTAAACAGCCATATCTCAGCAACACTTTGATGGATCTTCATAAAATTTTAACAGTTGTTAGGGCACATGACTCCGAGGTTATAGGTCAAAGCTGGCCACGATTGTCCACTAGGGGGCGCTATAACATGGGAAAAACTGTATCTCAGAAACCATTAGTCACATCAAGCCAAAACTTTACAGGCATCATCAGGGGCCCAAGTGATATCAAGACACACAATGATGACATCATCACTCAAAAAACATGGCCGCCATGAGCCAATTAATTTTTATTTGAATTAATTGGCCATTTGACAGACTTACCATTGGCCAAACAACATGAAACCTTACCACTGTGCATATCTCAGGACTATGTGTCATGCTGTGCAGTTTTAAAACATTTGGCCACAAGGTGGCGCTATTTGTGAAAATCATGCATAACTCCTCCAAATTTTCACTTAGGAACATGCAACTTGCTTCTTTTTATTCCTTGCCGTAGACCTGACAACTTTGCAATTGCAAGTCCTAAAAAAAAATGCATACTTTTGTCACATTCATCTATTGTTTGAAAATAGCTATTTACAAACTAGTCATAGGAATTTGATCCAATTATGGAAAAATTGCTATGAGCATAATCAGTAGACTCTGTAGGTAAAAACTGATTAAAAAAATGTTGGATTTTTATTTATCTGATTGGTCCATGTTCCCATTATATCATTGTGGCCATGCCATATATGACCTATATTGCTATAACTCATAAACCATGTATGCAATCAACTCCCAATTTGAAAGGCTTTTATATCCTGAAGTCCTTGTGAGGTATGCCAAGTTTGGTTCAAATTGGCCTGTCGGGGGCGCTACAGTACCCAAAAACCTAAGAAAACATAAAAACTCATGCTGCAATCTTGTTATGCAGAATACAGACAAGTAATTGGTCTTGTATGATCCAGATCAATAAGTTCTATAACATTGCAATTGCATCTTATAACAAAAAGTGCACTGCCTGACCAGAAATGAACCTTTTAATTCACCAAAATGTCATTGCATTACTGATATTAATGAGATATCAGTATGATAGTACTTGGGCTCCATCTAGTGGCCAAACACCGAAACTGACTGAAAACTATTGCTCACATGAAACACCACACAAACACACACAAAGCTGATCTCAGCATGTGATTTAGTTCTGTGATCTGAATCATTTTGCCAATACACATTATTTTGATCCTTTTCGGCCTTTAGTGCCTCAACTGAATCTTTTTTTTTTACATAAAGTACACAGCCTGACCAGAAACGAACCTTTTAATTCACCAAAATATCCTATTTCATTACTGACATTAATGAGATATCAGTATGGTAGTACTTGGCCTCCATCTAGTGGCCATATTCTGACTGAAAACTATTGCTCACATGAAATACCACACAAACACACACAAAGCTGATCTCAGCATGTGATTTAGTTCTGTGATCTGAATTATTTTGCCAATGCACATTATTTTGATCCTTTTAGCCCTTTAGTGCCCCAATTGAACCTTTTTTTGCACATTGATTTATTTGTGCATTTTTTCCACTCAAACAGCTTCTTTTTCACATTTAGGGTCTAAAGGACCTTTGCCTTTGCCTATTGAGGCCAAGAGGCCTATTCGTGTGTGAACCCGCCAATTGCCGCTTGCGGCTATATTTACAGTATATTATTGTAATGGGGAATAAAACATGTCTGGTAACACTATACCTGTGAGATCAGGTTCCCTCTATTAAACAGAAGCGTGTTCCTTTCTTCAGTGTGTTGTGTATGTGTAGTTAAAAGCAGACGTGTGGACTCGAGTCACATGACTTGGACTCGAGTCCGACTTGAGCTTTAAGACTTGAAAAGACTTGAAATCCTTATTTTAGCATAATAAATTTTATATATATAAAATTTATTATGCTAGACACAAGAATTAACTAATTAATTAATATATATATAGAATCACATACCTGGATCATTTTGTATTAAATGGTGCTGTAAAATGTGAACTGCTCAGTTAACCAATCGGGGGGGAAGCAGCGTTGGATTTGTGCGGAGAGGACAAGCAACATGCTCCCAAAAATGATCCTGTTCAATGATAAAGATTATGCTGTTGTGAATAAAAGAAGAACTGCGACATGCAAGACATGTGGAGTCAGGATAAGAGATGGAGATGCAACCACTTCAAACTTTGTTCAACATTTGAGGCTGCACAAACAAAAGTAAGTCTCTGTTATGTATATTTAACATAATGCTATAACGGTTAGCTAGCTAGCTGGGATGTGATAACTCAGGGGTCGGAAATGTTAGGCGTTTGAGTTATTCGGTTCGCTTGAGTGAGTTGTCACGTTTTCACGTTATCTTTGATGCGGACCGCTGATACATGTCAAGTTGCTCATGTGCACCCTTGTAAAAGTTAGTCTGACTACCTTAATATAATACTAATCAATTGCATCAATTGTGTTAAATATTGAAATTACATCTGGTGACTTGACTAGGACTTGCAGTTTATGACTTGGGACTTGACTCGAGACTCGCTTGTATTGACTTGGGACTTGACTCGAGACTTGATTGTGAAGACTTGAGTCTTACTTGTTACTTGCAACTTAATGACTTGTTCACATGTCTGGTTAAAAGTGTGTGTAGACTATAGAGGTAGTGAGCTAACTTTGGAACAGCATAGTAACAAGAACTGCGTAATGACGATGGGTCGTAGGCGTATTGGTGATATGCTTCAAAAATCAACATTTCAGGAATGATAATGTTGTATAAAGCATCAGAAACATCAACACACAAAACATGTATCTGGATACCTTTCAAAGATTGGAGATGTGTGATCAAAGCTATGCATGCCACAAAATATTTAAAACAATTTTCTGATTTTTTTCTCAACAAAAATATCACATAACATGAATTGTGTTTAATTATTTATTAATCTTCTCATTATGTACACGTCAAGAAAAGCCCTTTTAGACTTAATTCAAATATCTCTTAATTATGATCTGAGCGCCACCAGAGCAGAAAAAAACCTTTCGTCTGCAGAATGAGGTTAAAGAAGTATTAAACAGATATATACAAAGGTAGGCAGCAGAGGTCTCAATTCCAGGTTCAGAAAGTAAAAGTCCCCACCAGGATTTTGCTCAGGCTAGCAAGCTTGAACAAAATCCTGGTGGGGACTTTTACTTTCTGAACCTGGAATTGACACCTCTGGTAGGCAGTCTTACGTATTCTTCGCGTCATACTTTTTAGCGCGGCAGATAGTAGCGAAAAACAAACAAACGTGTTTGTCCACGAGATGGCGCCAGAATGCTGTAGGCTGCTCCTTTATGGCTTTCAACCGAGGCAGTACTCTTTTACGTGTGATTAATATAGATTTGAAAACCGCTCCGATGTACTGTATTTCAGTTAAAAAATAAAAGCTAGATTGTCCGTGTGCTTCAAATATGTGTACTTTGTGGACTTTAAATTAATTTAACAAAGTGTGTATATTAAACATGCCATTGATGTACAGTTCCCTTGAAAAACCCGTTTGCCTGTTGTGACGTCAACTGTAAAGCAAAAATTGTCATGGAAGATTCAGGAGGCATGCGCAGTGCTCTGGCCCTACACACTTTCACAGTTAACAGTAAAGATTACGCATCAGTAGTAGATCAGTAGTTCTGCATTAAACCCAAAGGTGCCTGGTTTTGGAATGGAACTGTTCTGAGATGGTTAGGATGCAATAAAATCGTTTTTTTACACTGCAGATAACAGATCAGAAAGTTTTGGTGTTGCTAATATTGATCTGGTAGTTGGTAGATAGTTTAATAACTTAAATGTAGTTATAGCCCTTTAAATGTGCGTTCTTACACTCCTGAGCCTGAAATAAAACACACGTAGAAACATAGTGCAGTGATGAATGAATCGGAGCTAACAGCTGTCATGGAGTAGCGTGTTCTCCACAGCCCTTTGGTGAGCCAGCATCCGGGATGGGCTCTTTCCTCCAGGTGTAACGAGACCACGTGAGCACCTTCGATTGGGGAAACACGCCGCTCTGCTGCTCTCCGTCTTTGAACAGAAGCTAGAACATAAGGGCACCTGGGTGATGGTGACTCGGCATAAAACAGGAGAGATAAGAAAACACACACAGTGTGATTCGTCCTCGCACGCCCAACTCCGCAACGTGCTGAGTGCTGAACATCATCTAAGCTACAGATCTCGGATCAGCACAGAGTGCTTGTGCTCGCAACTGAGATCACGCAGCCTGACGACCAGCATCTGTTGTACAGATCTCAGGTCAGCGGCACGTGCATGTCCTAGAACTGTTCTAGAGTTCTAGAACTGCTGATGGCAGGTGTTCTAGAAGGCTTAGTGAACTGTGCCGGGTCTACACGCCCTCGCAGTGGCTGGACGGGGATGACCCGCTACAAACACCCCAGCGGCAGAGCGCTTACGGACGGCCACGCACACATCGGGACCCCTCCTGCAGCAGACCCTCTCACGCACACACAGAGGATAAAACACAAGACAATATTTACATGCAGCTGTGTGAGGGATGAGGCAGACAGACACACAGAGAGATTGAGAGAGAGAGAGAGAGAATGATGATCAAAGAGGAAAAGAACCTCAGTGTCTCTGAATGATGTGAAAACCTCAAGAGCCGTGAGGAAGACCTACTGTTGCCCCAGTAACCCTGCACTGAACAGCTTAAGTGCTTTGGAAATCACAAAGTTACAGACCAGCAACTCACAGACTTATAGACCAGAGTTTGGAATGCATTAAAACAAATCAAACACACTTTATAGCAGTCTGCAAATTCATTCAGCCTCACAGTGGACCAATTCCACCATTTCAGTTCCACTCCCAGATTTTAATTGTCTTAGGAAAATAACCCAAACAGACTGACTGGTGACACTGTAATAGGACACACACACATACACAGTTTCTGCTCTCTTAATTTATGGACACATTCATCCTGACAGCTCAGTGCATAATGCACTCCTGTCAGCCATGTTTCTAATACACACACTCACACACACACACACACACATACACTCACACATACACTCACACACACACACACACACACACACACACACACACACACACACACACACACACACACACACACACACATACACCCTGGGGCAATATGCACCCAGCTGCAAGACATGAAACCAGAAAATGGAAAAAGAGAAAATAAATCCGATAATAAAAACCCTTTAAACTCTCTTAGTAGAAAAATACAGAAGCACTGAAATGTCTCCTCTGAAACATCTCCTCTGGGAGGAACTTTGGCACCAGAGCAGTAGTACTGGACCTGTACCAGAGCCTGAACTGTGCATTCAGTAGTACTGGACCTGTGCTTTCAGTAGTACTGGACCTGTGCTTTCAGTAGTACTGGACCTGTGCTTTAGAGAGAGGATTCATTATGACTGGACCCATGTGATGGTGGAAGTGTGACCTTCACCACTGATGCAGTACTTGATCATCAAATGTCAATGATATAAAAAAACCCTCTGTTTGTCTAAACAGTCTGTAAACCTTCCCGTCCATGAGGGTCTGGGATCTGTGATCTATAAGTCCATGTTGGCCAACTTTGGGCTTTGTCATGGTGACACAGTGGAACATTTCACTTCTCAGACAGTACGAGTCTGTGTGTCTAGCAACGTCTTATCCCTTATTGGTCAGACAGTACGAGTCTGTGTGTCTAGCAACGTCTTATCCCTTATTGGTCAGACAGTACGAGTCTGTGTGTCTAGCAACGTCTTATCCCTTATTGGTCAGACAGTACGAGTCTGTGTGTCTAACAACGTCTTATCCCTTATCGGTCAGACAGTACGAGTCTGTGTGTCTAGCAACGTCTTATCCCTTATTGGTCAGACAGTACGAGTCTGTGTGTCTAGCAACGCCTTATCCCTTATTGGTCAGACAGTACGAGTCTGTGTGTCTAGCAACATCTTATCCCTTATTGGTCAGACAGTACGAGTCTGTGTGTCTAGCAATGTCTTATCCCGTATTGGTCAGACAGTACGAGTCTGTGTGTCTATAGCAACGTCTTATCCCTTATAAGTCAGCTTCCCCATGAGCTGTGTGATTCAGCGGGCGTCAGACCATAAAGTTCAAAGGTCAGCCTGAGATGAGTCTAGCGTATCCCTTGTGGATCTGCGCCTGTATGGGCCCGTACTCCACTCGCTCCCCGTCCACGGTGATGACCCCGGGCGTGGTGGCGGGCTCCAGCCGCAGGGCCCGTACCCGCTGGTACACCAGGTGCGGGCAGTCGCAGGCCAGGTGTGTGCCCTTCTCCATGGCCAGGAAGAGCCTGAGCAGAGTGGCCCGCGACACGCCCGCCCTCACGTAGAACAGGTGGATGTGGCCGTCGGCCGGGCCGGCGTCCGGAGCCGCCACCAGGTCCTCGGCCAGGTGGGAGTGGCTGGTGGCCAGAACCAGCACGAAGTCTCGCTCCTCCACCACCGTCCAATCGGCTGGCACCGGCTCGCCCAGCGGGGCGAGGAGGTCGTCGGGCGGGCCGTGCTGGTCTGGGCCGGGCGTGGGGGGGGGCGGCTTTGCGGCGTCGGAGGGTGGGTCTGCGCACGCCTCTCGGGCAGGGAGGAACGCCAGCCGTCCCTGGTACGAGCGGAACCAGGCCAGGCGGACGAGAGTGCCCACCATGAACCGTGCTGCCCCAACATAGCGGTACCGCTCGCTCTCAATGTCCACGTCGGCGATGAAGCCCCAGGCGAGGGAGAGGAAGGAGAAGAGACGAAGGCCAGAGGAGAGGTGGAGGGAGAGGATGTCCAGCGGACGCACCGCACCCTTACACAGCAGGAAACCACAGCTGAGAAGCAGCTCCATACCCCACACCGGGTCCGCTCTGGAACAGAGAACACACGGATCTGAAGGCAGATGTTCAGATGTTCAGAAGTTCAGAAACACTCTCAGAAGCAGCAACGACGTCCCAAGAAGACCACAACACTGAGTCAGGAGAGAGTGGAGAAATGAAGACAACACTGCTAATGGAGGATTCACCAATCACATGTGGGTGTGTTCATATATGATTTAAATATGCTACATCACAATTAAAATATGAGCTAAAAATATGTAAGATATATTACATTTTACAGAATGTAAACTGAAACATTAATGAAGTAGCATTTGTATTCTTTAAATAAGGAAAAATACCCTCAGTGCTTCTAGGCTGTGGACCACTGAGTAGTGTTTGACATTATGAAGTTTCAGTGCTGATGAGGGATTAAGGGATTAGTTACCCTTCTATAGCTCTTCACTGTGACCATGTGACCATAATACAACTCTCCCAGTATTTTAAATATGTTTTTACATTTTATGCATTGCAAAAGAACTTAAGGCATCCTCCCCTCTCCTCTCCTCTTCTCTCCTCTCCTCTCCACCCCTCTCTTCTTTTCTCTCCTCCCCTCTCCTCTCCTCTTCTCTCCTCTCCTCTCCTCCTCTCCCCTCTCCTCTTCTCTCCTCTCCTCTCCTCCCCTCTCCTCTCCTCTCCTCTTCTCTCCTCTCCTCTCCTCTCCTCCCCTCTCCTCTCCTCTCCTCTCCTCCCCTCCCCTCTCCTCTCCTCTCCTCCCCTCCCCTCTCCTCTCCTCCCCTCTCCTCTCCTCTCCTCTCCTCCCCTCCCCTCTCCTCTCCTCTCCTCCCCTCCCCTCTCCTCTCCTCTCCTCTCCTCTCCTCCCCTCTCCTCTCCTCTCCTCTCCTCCCCTCCCCTCTCCTCTCCTCTCCTCTTCTCTCCTCTCCTCTCCTCTCCTCCCCTCTCCTCTCCTCTCCTCCCCTCCCCTCTCCTCTCCTCTCCTCCCCTCCCCTCTCTTCTCTACTTTCACGTGTGAGTTATGGTGAATCTGTGCCACTGGGCCAGTGTGGTGATGGATGACCTCTCCGCTGTCTGCAGCAGTGTTTCATTTCCCGGGTCTCATGCATATTAATGAGCCCATTGCCATCATGAGCCTTTGTCTCTCTAACTGCAGTCAAGCAAGATGGAAGACCATGCCAGCCTCACACTTGCCCCTGGCCAAAAACCTGCCCCTTACAGCTTTTTATAACACATCAGCAGAACACGACACTAATACTGCTCAATGGGTCACCTCAGATCACCTCAGATGGCTCACATCAGATCACCTCGGATGGGTCCCCTCAAATTACCTCAGATGGGTCACATCAGATCAACTTAGATGGGTCACATCAGATCACCTCAGATGGGTCACATCAGATCACCTCAGATAGGTCACATCAGATCACCTCAGATGGGTCACATCAGATCAACTTAGATGGGTCCCCTCAGATCACCTCAGATGGGTCACATCAGATCAACTCAGATGGGTCACCTCAGATCACCTCAGATGGGTCACATCAGATCAACTTAGATGGGTCACCTCAGATCACCTCAGATGGGTCACATCAGATCAACTTAGATGGGTCCCCTCAGATCACCTCAGATGGATCACATCAGATCACCTCAGACGTGTCACCTCAGATCACCTCAGACTTTGGTCAGTATTTGTATTTGTCAGTATTTGGTCAGTATGATGCAGTGCATATTAGAGCAGTACTTATATGAAAGTTAAGGATATGTATGTAATAGTGTAGGTGTAGTGTACACTACTCACTGTGTATAATAGTGTAGTGTAGTGTACACTATTCACTGTGTAATAGTGTAGTGTAGGTGTAGTGTACACTACTCACTGTGTGTAATAGTGTAGTGTACACTACTCACTGTTTGTAAGTGTAGTGTAGTGTACACTACTCACTGTGTGTAATAGTGTAGTGTACACTACTCACTGTGTATAATAGTGTAGTGTAGGTGTAGTGTACACTACTCACTGTGTGTAATAGTGTAGTGTACGCTACTCACTGTGTGTAATAGTGTAGTGTAGTGTACACTACTCACTGTGTGTAATAGTGTAGTGTACGCTACTCACTGTGTGTAATAGTGTAGTGTAGTGTACACTACTCAATGTGTGTAATAGTGTAGTGTACACTACTCACTGTGTGTAATAGTGTAGTGTACACTACTCACTGTGTGTAATAGTGTAGTGTAGTGTACACTACTCACTGTGTGTAATAGTGTAGTGTACACTACTCACTGTGTGTAATAGTGCACAGAGGCAGCCAGTGCGTTCCCGGAGCCTCCAGGCAGGATGGCCAGAGGTGTGTGTATGGCTTGTTCCCAGTCCTCCCTCTCCATCAGACCATTGATCACCTACAGAACACACACCAGCAGTTAAGAACCAGCACACACACACACACACACACTCACACTCACACTCACTCACACACTCACACACTCACACACACGCTCACACACACTCACACACACTCACTCACACACACACACTCATACACACACACACACACACATGCTCACACACACACACACACGCTCACACACACATGCTCACACACACACGCACACGCTCACACAAACACACACTCACTCACACACTCACACACACACACACACACACACGCTCACACACACTCACACACACACACACACACACACACACACACACACACACACACACACACACACACACACACACACACACACACACACACACACACACACACACACCTCAAACAGCAGTCCATCCCCTGACAGAATGACCAGTGTGCTCCACTCTGATAGGTCAGCACTGCGCACAAGCTCACGGGCGTGATTTTGACGCTCTGGGGGAAGAAGAAGAGAAATATGAGGAGAGAGAGAGATGGTGGGAGGGGAGCCCAGAGAGAGGGAGAGAGATGGAGAGGGGGAAGGCAGAAAGAGAGAGAGACAAGAAAAGAAACCTTTCATGCTTTCAGTGGAAAGACTGATGAAGCAGATTAGGATTTAGTTACTCATTCTCATCCCAGACCTGTAAAACAGACCCCTCCATCACTGTTTACTTCAGCCCCTCACTGATCCCAGACCTGTAAAACAGACCCCTCTATCACTGTTTACTTCAGCCCCTCACTGATCCCAGACCTGTAAAACAGGCCCCTCCATCACTGTTTACCTCAGCCCCTCACTGATCCCAGACCTGTAAAACAAGACCCCGCCATCACTGTTTACTTCAGCCCCTCACTGATCCCAGACCTGTAAAACAAGACCCCGCCATCACTGTTTACTTCAGCCCCTCACTGATCCCAGACCTGTAAAACAGACCCCTCCATCACTGTTTACTTCAGCCCCTCACTGATCCCAGACCTGTAAAACAGACCCCTCCATCACTGTTTACTTCAGCCCCTCACTGATCCCAGACCTGTAAAACAGGCCCCTCCATCACCGTTTACTTCAGCCCCTCACTGATCCCAGACCAGTGGAAGTGGAGCCAGGTGCCATGGCTTACAGGATGACTGAGACATGAGAGATTGGATAGATTCAGTTGGACTGGACTAGAAGTCAAGGGCATTTAAGAACCTTCCCAAGAGGTACTGAGGATTTTCCTAAAACCGCTAAAAGCAATTAACTTCAGACAGACAATCTGAGGAAATATAATGACATAAGCCCATAAAGCTCTGACCTACTCTGAATTTTTACAAAGCATGATTTACGCTAATATTCCATCTTTTCTCCAAACAGGACACTAAAAGAGACTATTGTCTGTGTGTGTGTGTGTGTGTGTGTGTGTGTGTGTGTGTGTGTGTGTGTGTGTGTGTGTGTGTCTGATGTAGTGTTACATTGGTTGAATGCAGTGTGTTACATTAACAAGACGTAGTGTTACATTAACTGGATGAAGTATGTTTCATTAATTTAATGTAGTGTTGGTTGGATGAAGTGTGTTACATTAACCTGGTGTAATGTTACATTAACCTGGTGTAATGTTACATTAACCTGGTGTAATGTTACATTAACCTGATGTAGTGTTACATTAACCTGGTGTAGTGTTACATTAACCTGGTGTAGTGTTACATTGGTTGGATGAAGTGTGTTACATTAGCTGGATAAAACTACACCTCCCGAGTCAAGGATGTGCATTCTAGTATGAAATTTCAAATCCATATTTTGTGTGTGTATGTGTGTGGATATATATATATATATATAAACACATATCCAGTAAATGTATCTGGTAACGTTGAAGATCTTAGTGAAGATGATACAGCTGTATTCCAGACTGCTGGGCGGTGCAGAAGGTGCATCTTTCAGCCGTCTGGCTCTTTTTTTAGCTTGTACACCAGCTAAACGTGGCCAAGGCCTACAGTTACTGCTCCTATATATATACGCCGTGTCTGTGGTGGCCAAACCGTCCTGTCACGTTCAGCTGCTGAGTGCTGACTGTTCAGGACTGCTGGTGTTCTCTGCTACAGGACGTTTATGAGTGATGTAGTGGCTCTTTTGGCCTGGGAGTTTTGTTTACGCTGCCAAGCTGGAAGTGTCTACAAAGCAGCATCTGTGAAGCCCTCAGAGAGTCTCAGATCAGCAGGACTTTATTTAACAGGTGGGTAAGGAGACACTCCAACGTATTGCGCTTAAACGCAGGAGTGTGAGACGAAACAGTCATGCTCTGTAGGTGTGAACGCCCGAGTGTGTGTGTGTGTGTGTGTGTGTGTGTGTGTGTGTGTGTGTGTGTGTGTGTGTGTGTGTGTGTGTGTGTGTGACTGACCTGTGACCACGAGTGTGTGTGGGACAGCAGCATCTATGAGCATACGCTGCACAGGTCCTGTGTAGAGGGTCATCGCCCGACCCCGCCCACTCAGTGGATTCACCAATAGCATCATCTTCTGAGCTTTGCATGCCTGAGTGCATGGAGCACCTGGAACTGAGGGTGGGAGAGAGGGATGGGGTGGAGAGAGGGAGATGAGGTGGAGAGAGAGATGAGGTGGAGAGAGAGATGAGGTGGAGAGAGAGAGATGAGGTGGAGAGAGAGAGATGGGGTAGAGAGAGAGATGGAGTGTAGAGAGGGATGAAGTGGAGAGAGAGAGATGGGGTGGAGAGAGAGAGATGGGGTGGAGAGAGAGAGATGGGGTGGAGAGAGGGATGGGGTGGAGAGAGAGATGGGGTGGAGAGAGAGAGATGGGGTGGAGAGAGAGAGATGAGGTGGAGAGAGAGAGATGGGGTGGAGAGAGAGATGGAGTGTAGAGAGGGATGAGGTGGAGAGAGAGAGATGGGGTGGAGAGAGAGAGATGAGGTGGAGAGAGAGAGATGGGGTGGAGAGAGAGAGATGAGGTGGAGAGAGAGAGATGGGGTGGAGAGAGAGATGGAGTGTAGAGAGGGATGAGGTGGAGAGAGAGAGATGGGGTGGAGAGAGAGAGATGAGGTGGAGAGAGAGAGATGGGGTGGAGAGAGAGATGGGGTGGAGAGAGAGAGATGGGGTGGAGAGAGAGATGAGGTGGAGAGAGAGAGATGAGGTGGAGAGAGAGAGATGGGGTGGAGAGAGAGATGGAGTGTAGAGAGGGATGAGGTGGAGAGAGAGAGATGGGGTGGAGAGAGGGATGAGGTGGAGAGAGAGATGAGGTGGAGAGAGAGAGATGAGGTGGAGAGAGAGAGATGGGGTGGAGAGAGAGAGATGAGGTGGAGAGAGAGAGATGAGGTGGAGAGAGAGAGATGGGGTGGAGAGAGAGAGATGGGGTGGAGAGAGAGATGGGGTGGAGAGAGAGATGAGGTGGAGAGAGAGAGATGGGGTGGAGAGAGAGAGATGGGGTGGAGAGAGAGATGAGGTGGAGAGAGAGATATGAGGTGGAGAGAGGGATGAGGTGGAGAGAGAGAGATGAGGTGGAGAGAGAGAGATGGGGTGGAGAGAGAGAGATGGGGTGGAGAGAGAGAGATGGGGTGGAGAGAGAGAGATGGGGTGGAGAGAGAGGGATGAGGTGGAGAGAGAGAGATGGGGTGGAGAGAGTGAGATGGGGTGGAGAGAGAGATGAGGTGGAGAGAGAGAGATGGGGTGGAGAGAGAGAGATGGGTTGGAGAGAGAGATGGAGTGTAGAGAGGGATGAGGTGGAGAGAGAGAGATGAGGTGGAGAGAGAGGGATGAGGTGGAGAGAGAGATATGAGGTGGAGAGAGGGATGAGGTGGAGAGAGAGAGATGGGGTGGAGAGAGAGAGATGGGGTGGAGAGAGAGAGATGAGGTGGAGAGAGAGAGATGAGGTGGAGAGAGAGAGATGGGGTGGAGAGAGAGAGATGAGGTGGAGAGAGAGAGATGAGGTGGAGAGAGAGAGATGGGGTGGAGAGAGAGAGATGGGGTGGAGAGAGAGATGGGGTGGAGAGAGAGATGAGGTAGAGAGAGAGAGATGGGGTGGAGAGAGAGAGATGGGGTGGAGAGAGAGGGATGAGGTGGAGAGAGAGAGATGGGGTGGAGAGAGAGATATGAGGTGGAGAGAGAGGGATGGGGTGGAGAGAGAGATGGAGTGTAGAGAGGGATGAGGTGGAGAGAGAGACACACAAACAAGAACACATTTATCATCTGACATTTTTGTGTGTCATTCTCACACCTCTCCTGTTCCACGTCTGTTAACGAGCCTGTGGGAAACGTTCATGAGACTTCAGGACTGTGTTTGTCCCGTCTGTCCTGCGAGAGTCCTGCTGTGTCTTTACAGGACTGAAGCCCTGATCACTCTTCCATGAAGAACGAAAAGAAACTAGTAGTATTGGGACACACGTGTGTGTGTGGGTTTTTCAGGTAGACAACCCTCATCTCTGCTCTACCGCACACACTGATCTACGCAATCTGGGACAGCACATTCCTGGTACCTGTTGGCACAGATCCACAAGGTGGTTTGACGTGCCACCCCCTCAGGTGCAGATGACACGCACCTACAGAAGTACTTCCAGACCGGTGTGTGTGGCTCACACACTCCCTCACAGACCGGTGTGTGTGGCTCACACACTCCCTCACAGACCGGTGTGTGTGGCTCACACACTCCCTCACAGACCGGTGTGTGTGGCTCACACACTCCCTGTGCTCAGCAGGGTTTCGTCTCTCTACCCTGCCTCTCCAGGCTCATACCACAAGAACAGTTCTCCTGCTGAAGGACAGATAAAACAGGTCAAACAGGTCACACTTGTTACCCTGGGGACCGGTTTAGGTGTGGGTCACAGTCCCGTGGATGACACACCAGGGCTGGATGACACTGCGCTTAACCCAGGCTGCAATGCTCTCAGAGGCACTGAGAGAGAGGTGTAGGGTGAGGAAGAGGAGGACAGAGAAAGACAGAGATGAAGATGAAGTGCGGGTTCTTCCCCCACTGCTTTTTGCTTTTGTTTGATTGGCTGTTGGGAAAATCCAATGAACAGAATCTGGAGCCAAGTCTGGCTTCTTGAATGTCCTGTTCTCTGATCTGGATTTGAAGTGAACTGGTTCTGGACCACAGGCAGCTCAGGGTGTCTCCTCCAGCTCAAGGTGTCTCCTCCAGTTCAGGGTGTCTCCTCCAGCTCAAGGTGTCTCCTCCAGCTCAGGGTGTCTCCTCCAGCTCAGGGTGTCTCCTCCAGCTCAGGGTGTCTCCTCCAGCTCAGGGTGTCTCCTCTAGCTCAGGGTGTCTCCTCCAGCTCAGGGTGTCTCCCTACGACACTGCAGTACTGGCCCAGTAACGGGAAACCTGATCTGTGAACTTCTATCAGCCCTGTAGGGGGACGTAGGGGGACATGGGGGACGGCGGCAGAGTTCAGACTGAGGCTGGAGTGAAGGTGTACCAGTCAGTGAGGTCAGGAGCTCTGTGAGAACTGGCCTGTTTGGGATGGCCGCTAGGAAGAAGCCATCACACAGGTCAAAAGACCCCACATCACGGCCCTTCTCAAAAAAGCTGATGTGTGGGATATGTTTTTATGGTCAAATGAGATTATTTTTGGCCATATTTCAAAATGCTTTGTGCATCTGCCCAGTTTTCAACAAACACTATTCTGAGGATAATTATGGGGCTGAGATCATGATGGTGTAGGAATACAAAAATAGCTAAAGGTGCTCCTACCCAGTACTACCCAGTACTACCCAGTACTAGTGTTTCCAGTACTAGTGTTTCCAGTTTTAGTTTTTTATGAAGTTCAATATTTTTGAGCACAACAGCTGTCCCACAAAGCACATGGTATGAAATAGTTATTAGCATTATTTAAAATACAG